>NC_134486.1:28907291-29194791 GCF_040206685.1 Ascaphus truei
AGTTATGTCCATACAAAGATCGTGTGGATGTTGAATGAATAAAGTTCCTGGCGCCCATCATTGCTAAATGAGCGCCCAGTCGCACAAATCCAACACCCTAACCAGGTAACCAAATCTGAGTAAGCCAAGATAAGAGGGATTGATGTAGGAGCCGGGCAGGAAGGGTTATATCAGAATTTAGGTGGCTTTGATCCTCCCCCCTGCAGTGCAGGAGGGTCCTAAAACCTAAACCCTTCCCTGAAGAGCTCACAATCTAACATTATTCAATGCATCACATCTAAGGCTGCGTCCCTAGACACAGCAGCCATGCGGAGGAGTGCGGAGGCGCGCGGAGGCTGAGGGAAAGCGGGTGGTTTCCCTGGCCTTCGTTCGCGCGCCGTGCAGGGGCGTGTTTATGGGCGGGCCAGTGACGTCACGAAGCTGGTTCGCCCTCATTGGGCGAACCACTCACGTAACTGCCTTATCGTGCGAAAAATCAATTTTGACTGATTTCACGAGCATCGCGCGCCCACTCATGCCTCCGCACGCACGCACCCGCACGCTGTATAGACGTAATCACTGCCTTTAGGCAGTCTGATCGCGCAGCGTGCGGACGCGTCAACGCGGTCTTTCCTTCTATGGACGCAGCCTAAGGATGCAACGAGATGGTGATGGGTGTTGAAATGGAGTGTCCCACTTTCAATTGCAGCACAACAAAATGAATTGCACAACTTAGGTTCTCTTTCTCATTTCTCATGCTGATCACGTGCTGATCACGTGCTGCACATTCTTGTTAAGCGTGTAGTTTCATGCCGCATGTTTGCACGTCCCTCTGTGTTCAATAAGTTCCGTGACGGGTTACCGCACCGGAGCGATTCCAGGACGGCCACCTTTGCCACGTATATTCCTTGTTCTGACACAACGTGGCACAGCCTGACTTGCCACTACATGCTTAATGGAATGAAACCTCTTTAACCCATTTTTGGCCAGATACGACTGCAACTGGTTACCGACACCAATTGGAAGAGACAGGGTTAGAAAAAATTACACTATCCCCCCAAGCAGCGAGTGCAAAATGTTTAGCAAAGGGGGTTACAGAAGGGAAGAGCATTTTCATTCTCAATTCAGGGATTTTGCACCAGGGAAACGGAAGGAATCGTATGTTCTCCTTGTTATTTGTGCCACTTTTAGTCGGTGGGTGACATTTCCATTAGAGCAGCAATACTGCATTCACCACTTGTTGTCTTTTTTGGGGCTGGTTTCTTTGTATATGTATAGCATGTGACAATGTATAATTCTACGTTCTTACCTCAGCGGGCATTCGTTTGGTGCTACTGTTATAAATCTGTCAAATTGCTGATTGCGTGAGTAACATAATGGCTGCTTCAGTCAGTGTAACTCAGCAGCTACAATGTATCCTTATATTAACTATTGCTGTGATGCCGCCTTTACTTTTTATATTTGCTGTAACCTCACTTATTTTCAAATTATGCACTTCCTTCCACCAGTCTCCTTATGTCTCTAACTCTATTCATATATCTCCATCTCTCCTTCCTTCACCACTTCTCAGTTCACATAAACTCCTTTCTAACCTGCGCCCTCTGTCACCGCACAGCTATACACCCTGCACTAAAATACACCTACAAATCATCCTCACACATTCTCTTTCTTTCCATGCTTCTCCTCCTTGCTTCTGGGGATATCTCTCCCAATCCTGGTCCCTGCCTTATTACTACTTGCTCTCGTCCTCGCCTCCCACATACAACTTCTACTCCTTCTGGTGTTAACCCCTCCAACCTCATCCCCATCCCCTGCCACCCTCCCTCCTCTCTCCCATTCTCCTGTGCCCTTTGGAATGCTCGCTCCCTCTCTAACAAGTTCCTCTCTGTGCATGACTTCTTTCTCTCTCACTCCCTGCTTCTCTTTGCTATAACTGAGACCTGGCTCACTCTGTCTGACACTGCACTGGAAGCTGCCCTCTCTTATGGTGGCCTTTCCTTCCCCCACACTCCACACCCTGATGGCGTGGGGCTCCTGCTCTCCTCTCTCTGCCGTTACCGAACCCTTCCTATTCCCCCCTCTCTTGCTTTCCCCTCCTTTGATGTTCACACTGTCCAGATCTTCTCTCCTCTCCCTGTCCACGTGGCAGTCATCTATCGCCCACCTACCTCTACTTATCCCCCTTCTGCCTTTCTCACTTTGAATCCTGGCTCTCTTTCTTTCTCTCCTCAGATTCCCCTGTTCTTCTCCTTGGTGACTTCAATTGCCACATTGATGACCCCTCTCTCCCTTGGGCTTCCCGCTTTCTTTCTCTAACCTCTTCTTTTGGCCTTCAACAGTGGACTGCAGCCAGCACCCACAAGGATGGCCACTACTTAGACCTGGTTTTCACTAAAAACTTCTCTCTCTCCGATTTCTCCATTTCCCCTTTTCCTCTCTCTGACCATCACCTCATCTCATTCTCTCTATCTCGCTTCTCCCCTTCTCCACCTCCGTCTACCCCCCGGTTTTGCAGAAACCTGCACTCTATTCACTTACTTGACTTTGAGTCCACTTTACACTCCTCCCCCTCCTCTCTCAGCTCTGCTACAGACCCTGACAACCTGGTCAGGAACTACAACTCTGCCTTGTCCTCCTCTCTTGATCTACATGCCCTGCTTGCTCTCTGCCGCACTCGCCCTTCTAACCCTAGACCCTGGTTAAATTCCCACACGCACATTCTGCGTTCGTCCACTCGTTCCTCTGAACGCCTCTGGAGGAAATCTCATACTCTCGTAGACTTCCTTCACTACATATTTATGCTATCCTGTTTCAACTGTGCCCTCTCGCAAGCTAAACAAGCCTACTTTTCTTCACTAATCAACATGCACAAGTCTAACCCACGCCGACTGTTCTCTGTCTTTGATACTCTACTCAAACCACCCTCAGCTGCCTCTCCTTCCTCCATCTCCGCTCAGGACTTTGCTGACTACTTTAAGGAAAAGGTGGAATCCATACGTCAGAACATCCCCTCTGTTTCTACCTCCCATCCTACTCCTCTTCCTAACTCTCCTCCTGCCTTCCTTGACTCTTTTTCCACTGTCTCAGAGGAGGATGTGCCGCTGTTGATCGCCTCTTCTCCCTCTACCACTTGCCGTCTTGACCCCATTCCCTCCCATCTCCTAAAACCTCTTGCTCCTACTATAATCCCTATGTTCACACACATTTTTAACTCCTCCCTCTGCTCTGGAACCTTTCCATCCTCCTTCAAACATGCAACAGTCATACCATTACTCAAAAACAACAAGCTTGAACCTACCTGTCTTTCTAACTATCGACCTGTCTCCCTCCTGCCTTTTGCCTCTAAACTCCTTGAACGTCTTGTATTCTCTCGCTTGCTCCATTTTCTCAACACCTACAGTAGAGGCAACTCTTATTCTAACAAAAACCAGTGGCAATTCCCCACAAAACCCAGGAAACACCCAGGTACATTCTGAATACAAGCCTTGAACTTTCCTTAAACTAGCCCCAGCATTTCTGCATTGATTAAAGGCCTATCAGATTAACAGCGGGGGTCCCTGGCAGTCCCATTCAAACTGAATTGGACTGCCAGGGATCCCTGCTGTGTTAATCCTATGGGTCGTTAGTCAATGCAGAAATGCCTTAAACGTGCCTCAAACTAGCCCAGAACATACCCAGCACATACCCAGCACATACCCAGAATGTAACCCGGCTAGTTTACGGCAAATGTTAGAATAAACGTTGCCTCTACTGTATTCTCTCTTAGACCCTCTACAATCTGGCTTCCGCACTGCTCACTCCACGGAAACAGCCCTCACTAAAGTAACTGACGACCTCCATGCTGCCAAAGACAGAGGTCATTACACTCTGCTCATATTACTCGACCTCTCTGCAGCATTTGACACCGTGGACCACCCTCTTCTCCTTCACATTCTCCATACTCTTGGTATTCGGAACAAAGCTCTATCCTGGATCTCATCCTACCTCTCCCATCGTACTTTCAGTGTCTCTTCTGCTAACACCTCCTCCTCTATTGATCTCTCTGTGGGGGTACCCCAGGGCTCTGTCCTGGGACCTCTTCTCTTTTCTCTGTATACACTCTCTCTAGGCGACCTAATAAAATCTTTTGGGTTTAATTATCACCTCTATGCTGACGACACACAAATATACTTTTCAACACCCGACCTTACACCTGCTGTACAAACCAAAGTTTCTGAATGTCTCTCTGCTATATCATCCTGGATGGCCCTCCGCCGCCTTAAACTCAACATGGCTAAAACAGAGCTCCTCATACTTCCTCCTAAACCTGGCCCTACTACCTCCTTCCACATTACTGTTGGAACTACGATCATTCACCCTGTAGCCCAAGCACGCTGCATAGGCTCCTCTCTCACATTCGCCCCTCACATTCAAAACCTTTCTAAAACCTGTCGCTTTTTCCTCCGCAATATAACTAAGATACGCCCTTTCCTCTGTTGCTCGACTGCTAAAACTCTGACTCAGGCCCTCATTCTCTCCCGTCTTGATTACTGTAACCTCCTGCTCTCCAGCCTTCCTGCCTCTCACCTGTCTCCCCTACAATCTATCCTAAACGCTGCTGCCAGAATCACTCTACTCTTTCCTAGATCTGTCTCAGCATTTCCCCTCCTGAAATCCCTCTCCTGGCTTCCGATCAAATCCCACATCTCACACTCCATTCTTCTCCTCACTTTTAAAGCTTTACACTCTCCTGCCCCTCCTTACATCTCAGCCCTAATTTCTCGATATGCACCATCCAGACTCCTGCGTTCTTCTCAAGGATGTCTTCTTTCTACCCCCTTTGTATCTAAAGCCCTCTCCCGCCTTAAACCTTTTTCACTGACTGCCCCACACCTCTAAATGCCCTTCCCCTCAGTACCCGACTAGCACCCTCTCTATCCACCTTTAAGACCCACCTTAAGACACACTTGCTTAAAGAAGCATATGAATAGCACTGTGGATATTCTGAACACATGATACATAAAGCTTGGCCCCCTGCAGACGCACTTACCAGAACTCCCTCCTACTGTCTCTGTACGTTCTCCCTACCTACCAATTAGACTGTAAGCTCCTCGGGGCAGGGACTCCTCTTCCTTAATGTTACTTTTATGTCTAAAGCACTTACTGTATTCCCATGATCTGTTATTTATATTATCTGTTATTTATTTGATTACCACGTGTATTACTACTGTGAAGCGCTATGTACATTAATGGCGCAATATAAATAAAGACATACAATACAATACAATACAATACAAGGTAACATTATCTTTTGTTACAGTTTGCAGCTCAAACTGCTGGGAACATTGGGAACAAATTATCCCAAACAGGAAAGTGTTGCAAATAACTAGCACTGCTTGGGACGTGGGCTAAAACCTTCTATAGAAATCAAAGGATGCTTTAAAACTCATTGAAAATGGCATTGAGTTGAATAATAATAATAATAATAATAAAGAAAGTAGTATCTAATGCAGGGGTGCTCAACTGCAGTTCTCAACCCCTCCACCCCACCAACAGGCCAGGTTTTCAGAATATACCTGCTTCAGCACAGGTGGCTCTATCAGTCCCTGCTTCAGCACAGGTGGCTCAATCAGAGGCTGAGACTCTGAATGAGCACCTGTGTTAAAGGTAGGATACCCTGAAATCCTGACCTGTTGAGGGGGGTGGAGGTTGGGGGGGGGGGGCTCTTGAAGACTGGAGTTGAGCACCCCTGATCGAGTGCTACAGAACTGATTTATTTATAAAAACCCAAATAAGATTTCCCATGTTTTTGCTGCTTTAACAACAATTGATTTCCTGCTGAGCCTACGCAGTGTGTCCACGGGAGGTACTGTACTTGTCATTATGATTCCCTGGATGAAAGTGAAATCATTTTATGGCTTCCTATTTAAAACCTGCTTTTTCAAATTCAACATGATATCTGGGCCAGGAGTCAGGGGCCCGGATACATCAAGCAGTGGTAAGGAAAAGCCGAGGTTCTATCTCCAAAAAGGAGTACATTTTTGGTCAACTTGCATGCAAGTGAGAGAGCTGGCAGAGCAAAGAGAAGGCCCCGGCGATTCTGTGCACTTTCCCTGTTACACTCAGGGCCAGTTTACCAGTTTAAGCTCTGTGCAATGCAACGGCAGGAATGAAATGTTTCGTGAATTCACATTTGCCATATTAACCTCGTCAGTGCTGGAGAGACCCGCAACGCGCTCTTTTGCAACACGGCAGTGACATGTATAACACCTCCCCCCCCCCCACACGTGTGGCTGGTTTCATTCACGCAAAGAGAAAAGGGACCGTTAACATTTCCCGACTTTTAGCACATCCCGTGGCAATAGTGCGCCAATAATCACTCGCCGACAGAAGAGGGAAGAACATATGGAACATGGGAGATTAATCACTAACGCGTGATGGTGCCTGTCAGGCGTTACCGCATGGAATCTCCCATTCAAGTCACGGGGAGTTTCTGTGCGTTAGTGCCCAATCTGCCCTAACACACTTCAATTAATAACCCCTATAAAGTTGAAGTACAGTATTTAGTGTCAGCTTACTCTCATTATACCCTTCTGTGACCCTTAATTCATCCCTCAATATTCGCAGCACTTTTAGTGGTGGGGTATTTGAGGAGAGGTGGCACAGTTGCATTAGATGTATTTACTTGCATTAGATGCATTTTATCTGAAGTACTTTTTAGGGAGTATTTTTAAGTTTACAATTTACAGTGTCCCAAATACACATTAATTAATGCTGTACTTAGGTATGAAACCATGGCTGATAATAGTTCTGAAAACGGTCTTGTAGAAGGGAGGTGAAGACGTACACACGAGGAGACAGTTTTAGGGGAAACTAAAACATGGCTTTATTTAGCCTGTCCCTTTTAACACTGTACAGCATACAAAAACAAAATAGACAAAGCAACAAACAGCTATCCCTGTGTAAGGGCTAACTCACTCCCTTGTCCCTCTCTGCAAGACTGGGAGGAAAAGCCCTTTACCAGCCTATCACCCCAAAGTCTCAAAAGGTACTTCAATGCATGTGGCCTTTCATGTCAGTCTCCGGGGCCTGGATAGTGTCTGCTGAGGGTCCGCCTCTGTCAGGGTCCTACGTCCTAAGTGTCCAGGCATAGAGGTCTGGTCCTCTCGCATCTTGCTGTCAACACACAGTCCTCCTGTGTGCTCAAGACTCCCTGGGTGCAGTTTCAGCAGGAGTTTTTAAACTTGTTTGATTACCAGGACAGACTGGTTAATTGTCTAGCTGCAATTAACCAGCTCCCTGCTGGTTTCTCAGACTATTGAGGCTTTGTATTGCAGCCTCATTGAGACAGGGTTGCTTCCCTGTTACAGGTCTCATAAGAGCACTCAAATCCCTAATGTGCACGGAACAAATTATTTTACAAATAAAGAATAACAACAATAATAATAAGCGATAATCACCCGTGTTACTGGTAAAAACAGAGGACGAAAAGCAGCATAACAGCCAAAAAATATAGAACCACTTGAACGCATTTCACGTGCAGGGCGCTTTGTCAAAGAGTATCTTTTTGACAAAGTGTCCAGTGCGTGAAACGAGTTAAAGTGGTTCTGTATTTTTTGTCTGTTATGCTGCTTTTCATCCTTCATTAAACTCTGTTTTAACCAGTAAGTTGCATTTTGGACCCCATCTTTTTTTGAAGGAGCTGCGCTCTCCCCCCACCCGTAACACAGGTGATTTTCGCTGATCTATCTGACGGGAGAAGCATGCCCTCGGAGCACAGACAGGATGTACACTGTGAGTAACGGCTGTGTGCTGCTCATGCAGACACTGCCTCTGCCTTGCGGGACTAAATTACTGGACTGTGGTTGTTCTCCACATATGACTGTGTACTGTATATGCCATGAAGAGGTTTAAAATTGGGAAGGACGTGTGAAGGGAGTGATGGTTTCCTGTTTCATTTGGACTTTAGGAGGAGGGTGGGCCGCGGCACCGCTCCCCCTCTACCACCTCTCCCTGCCCCACCAATTGCTTCCAGCTACCCTTACTCTAAGGCTGCACTTATAGTGCCGGTGATGGCGACAACGATGTGAGGTCATGTCAAAACAAATGCATTGCCGCGCTCGCGTGCGTTTATAGTAAGCGAGACACGACGGCTTGGTCACGAGCGCTGGAAGCCATCTCAATTTGATTTTTCCAGCGACCATAGCCTGACATCGCCGTCGCCGGCACTATAAGCGTAGCCTAAAGATTGCGCAGTTCCCTATGTCTGTACACCTGATGATTACAAATATTCTATACATATATTGAACGGTTTGGGAGATTTTTCTCTCTAAGACCGGTTATTACTTTGTAGAACTGGTCATGAACTTTGGAACTATATCAATCAATGAGCAATAATAATAATTATAATATTAGTAACACAAGATATGTGGATGGTTAATTGATTGATTGCTTGTCACACACGTCACACACGTATGATGTCATGAACTCCTCAAATAGACAATTGCAAACATGACGGAAGAGGCTTCAATCAATGTACCTTTTTACATACAGTAGTTACATATTGTTACATAGTAGATGAGGTTGAAAAACGATCTAAGTCCATCAAGTTCAACCTATACTAAATTTAGACGACAGATACTTTATCCTATATTTGTACTTACAGTATATTGATCCAGAAGGCAAACAAAAACCCCAGTGACATATCATCCAATAATATCTCATAAGTGGAAAAATAAATTCCTCCTGGCTCCAAATATTGGCAATCATATTACTCCCTGGATCAACATCCTTCCCATGTTTACTTATCTGGTATATCCCTGTATACCTTTCCTTTCTAAAAAGATGTCCAACCTTTTTTTGAAGATACAGAATCTATTGTATCTGCCATCACCGTCTCCATGAGTAATAAATTCCAAATGTTAACTGTCCTTAAGGTAAAGAACCCTTTCCTTTGTTGCTGGTGAAATCTCGTTTCCTCCAACCTTAAGGGATGACACTGTGTCCTTTGTACTGCCCTTGGGATGAATAGTTCTTTTGAAAGCCCCTTCTATTGTCCCCAAATATATTTGTATATAGTTATCATATCCCCTCTTGGACAACTCTTTTCTAATGTTAAAAAAAACTAATTTAGCTAGCCTCTCCTCATAAATCAGATTATTCATCCTCTTTATTAATTTGGTGGCTCTTCTCTGCACTTTTTCTAGTTCCATAATGTCTTTTTTATGGAGTGGTGCCCAAAACTGTACTCCGTATTCAATGTGTGGTCTTACAAATACTTTATAAAAGGGCATCATTATGTTTACTTCCCTTCCATCCATATCCTGCTTAATGCAAGATAAGATCTTGTTTGGCTTTGCAGCTACCTGTACTGCATGACTTTGAGCACTATTGCTAAGCCTGATGTCTCAGGCACTCCCAAATCCTTCTCCATCAAGGATTCTCTAATTTATCCCCATTTAATTTGTAAGTTGCCTGTTTATTCTTGTTTCCCAAATGCATAAACTTATATTTATCTGTATTTAACCTCATCTGCCATTTACCTGCCCAAGTCTCCAGTCTTTCCTGCCCAAGTCTCCAGTCTCTCCAAGTCATTCTGGAGAGAATTTACATCCTGCTCTGATTTTACTACCTTACACAATTTAGTATCATCAGCAAAGATGGAGACTTTGCTCTCTATGCCAACCTCAAAGGTCATTAATAAACAAGTTAAAAAGCAGAGGTCCCAGTACCGATCCCTGAGGTACTCCACTCACAACCTTAGCCCAACCTGGAAAAGTTCAATTTACGACAACTCTCTGTTGTCTATCCTTGTTTAATTTTGTACACCAACCTCTTGTGTGAAACGGTATCACATCCCTTTGTAAAATCTAAGTAGACCACATCAACTGCATTACCCTGGTCTAAATACCCTGGTCTAAACTCCTCAAATAGACTAATAAGTTAGTTTGGCATGATCTATCCTTCCTAAATCCATGCTGATTATTACTAATAATTTTATATATTTTTTACATTAGGTATTCCTGACCATTTTCCCGTACTAAACCTTCAAGTAATTTTCCCATTATTGATGTTAGGCTTACAGGTCTGTAATTCCCTGGTGTGGGATCTAGCCCCTTTTTAAATATAGGCACCACATCTGCTTTACACCAATATTGTGGCACTGAGCCAGTGGAAAAAGAATGTTTGAATATTAAATATTATGGTTTGGATATTACTGAACTTAACTCCTTGAGTACTCTTGGATGCATGCCATCGGGCCAGGTGCCTTATTTACTTTAATTTGATCAAGCTGCCTATGAACTACGTCCTCCGTTAACCAATTTTTCATTAATATAGAGGTTGTAGCTTCCTCCTGCTGCACTATTATTGCAATTGGTTCTTCCCTGGTAAATACCTGAATTAATACCTCTGATTTTCCCTTATCTCCAATAATTTGCCTGCCCATTTCACACTGAAAGGGTCTTATGTTTTCTTTTCTAAAAAAAATTGTTGCAGTATTAAGGTATTACATTACTTTTTAGGGTTGATCTTACTTTCTATTGCAATCCTTTTTTCAATTTTTGCTAATTTGATTGCCCTTTTGCAAATTTTGAAACATTCCTTATAATTCTGATATGATAACTCCGTCCCTTCTGACTTTAAGAATCTAAACGCCTGCCTCTTCTTTTCCATTTCCTCCCCTACCTGCTTATTTAGCCACATTGGTTTAGACTGCTGCTGCTCGGTAGGGACATCTTGAGGGTGCTTAAAGTCCGTAAAAAGTGTAACGGACCCCACAACGCACCATACGCCCAAAGACTTGACCTAGGATGGGTGATAGTGGGCAACGTGTGCACCGACAAAGGTCATGGACCAGACTATGTTGATGCCCGCAGTACGGTGATAACAGAATGTGGACACACATCCCTCTCTGAACCATGTCTTGGCCATCTCCAAGTGACAGGAGGGCCAAGTGAAGAGAAGAGACAAGGTCATACCCCTGAGACCAACAAAAATATCTTCGCATCAGAGGGATGTGATAATGGCCTAGGATGCTCCTAGGATCCGAGGATGAGGTGTGAAGACCATTTGGGCAGGAGGGAAGGGCTCAAGTACCCACGTCTTGGGATGAATGGAAGTCCTCCGGACTACACTATTCCCCACCAGACTTGGAGGAGCCTGGCCCAGCGGGTGGTATCTGAATAGCAAGGGGCTAGGTGGCAATCTTGCGCATGTCCCTTGGCTGATTCAGAAAACCCGCTTTCCCAGTTTCAGCTGGGATGATGAGTCGACTCCACCGAAGGAAGAAAGTTATCTCCCATAGGTGACCGACAAAGGGGTCGTCCAAAAGACAATAAACAATCGGACGGTCCTCCCGCGAGCAATGGCACGGCTAAGGCGTACAGTTGTTCCTCTCTACAGAATACCAAGTGGCAAAGCAGCCAGTTGCCACGGCTGGCATAGCCGCAAAAGATTGCGCCTTGCAGGTGAAGCCACAGTGGCAAAAAGACTGTCCTCTCTCACGTCAAAAAAGGGACAGTCGCAGAGAAATTTCACAAAGGGATTTACAAGGACAAAAGAGACTGTTCTTGGTCATGTCCAGGGAGAAAACAACCTCCTGACGTCAGTTAACAAAGAGACACAAAGGAGTATCGTCAAAATACGTGGAGACGTTCTCGTGCAAGAGAAACGTTCCGATGACCTAGGGTGTACAGCGTTCCAGATAACAAGGGACGGTAATAAACAAGTACCATCGATTGAAGATGGAGAATTCCAGAAGATAATGGATAAAGAGCTCTTCAAGGACAAATCGGGCAGTTGGGTGACCCCGCTACCATTCCATTCACCAAGAAGACGCCTCCCAAACAACAAAGAACATGCCATCTCTAGGCTCACTTCGCTCCGCTGCGACCTACAAAGGAAACCGGAGACCAAACATAACTTTGTAGCCTTCACCCAGAAGACATTCCTCAGCGGCCACGCAAAGCCAGCACCTTCACTGAAGGAAGGCGAAGAACGCTGGTACCTCCAATCAGCTTGGGTCTACCACCCTCAGGAACCCGATCAAATCCGGGTAGTGTTCAGCTCCAGCGCTCAGCACCAGGGAGTCTCCCTGAACGACGCTGTTGCAGGGTACATGCAACTACACACGTGGGTTTTTTGACAAGGCTTATTTATTTAGCCTTAAAAGATATACAGCACACAAAACAAAATTAGCTTTTCATCAGCAACAAACAAAAATGGCTTTTCCTTCCGCAAACCAAACAAAACAGTTTCTCTTTAGCAGACAGTCTATAAATCAGGCAGTTACCCTTTTCCTATGCAGGGGACAGACAGTTCACAATTCAACTACCTTGCTACTCAGACCTTGTTACAGGAATCTCTTTAGCAGCTTACTCCTCTCTCCTCAACAGCCAGGCTCCATGTGTCTACAGCCTGGGTTTTAACACACCTTGATTAGGCAGCTGGGATCCAACTAATTGTCCTGAGGTTCCCAGCTGAAGTTAACCTAGTCAGTGCTGCACTGCAGACTAGACATAGGTTTTCCAGGCATATAACTGGTGGCTTTTATTTACCCTGTCACAGACGCCCTCTTCACTGGACCAGACTTGACAACCAGTCTTCCAGGAGTGTTGATCCGCTTCCGCAAGGAGCCAAAAGCCATCTCCTTCTGCCAAACGCCAGGTGATAGAGTGACAGGCTACCACGACTGGCATACCTACAAGGGGATGCACTCTGTAGGTGAAACTACAGAGACAAAAGGACTGTTGTTCCATAAGTTTAACAAGAAACAGTGCCAGAGACTTTCACCAAGAGAGACACTGTGGTGCACCCAGCTAACCTGGAGCGGTGCATCCATTTTGCATCCTTTGCCCAAGAACCTTGGCCAAGGGACTTTGAAGCCAGTGATGCCAGCCGGTATCACATCGCTATGTGGACATGGACTTTTGCATTGTTATATTATGTATGCATTGCACATATGTTCCACATACTTTATTATAGTGGTATCTCCAGATACCAGACGGGGAGTGTCATGGAACAGGTTTCCATATTTTTCTGTCTCCTTTTGCAGTTCATGGGATTCATTTCTCTCTAGTTCAGCTACCTGTTATTTCCCCTGTCCCAGCAGCTTGCTGCATGTGAGAGGGCAACATTTTGCTACACATATTGTTTACTTAGACATAGTCAGTGAGTTGCTATAGCAACCTCAGCCTTTCTCTCAGAATGGGCTCGTTTGCTCTCTCCCCCTCTGCCTTGCTCACAGATGGTCTGTCCCCAGGCTATCTTGTTACCCAGAATACACTCACACTTCCTTTTCCACCTTAGATCACAGTGAGTACCGACCTGTCTGCATCCACCCCTGGTAAGGCCTTTCTGTCTTACCGTAGTCCACCTCATAGAAGCATTCCTGATAGAGAAGCACTCTCCACTCACACTACACCTACAAGTACCCGTTGTTTTCTACTTCTGCAATAAAGTTAAAAAAGACATTAAGGACTTCTGATGCTTTGGAAGAGGGAAGACATGAGTTAAAGCTAACTGGAGCTATTCATACTTCAAACGTGACCCTAGTTTCAGGATAAACCTATTATACGGGAAGATGTTTATGAAGGGAATGATGAAAATGTAGAGACCTTGTGGGTAGAAATTAGCAGTGGAAATAAAAGTATAAGGAAAATGTTTGTAGGGATATGCTATAAACCACTAAATATCTTTGTGATTGAGGAAGCTAAAATACTTTTGCAAATGGAGAAGGCATCAAAATTAGGTAATGTTTGCATAATGGGTGATTTTAATTATCCAGACATAGACTGGGGCAATGAGATTAGCATTACAACAAAAGGAAACAGGTTTCGGGGATGCTTAAAGACAATTATATGACCCAAATTATTGAGGAACCAACCAGGGGAAGTGCAATACAGGATTTGGTAATATAAAACAGTGTAGAAGTAATAGCAAATATTCAAGTCCTAGAACATTTGGGTAACAATGATCATAACATGGTCTCATTTGTAATACATTTTCAAAAAACAGATTGCTTGGGTTAAACAAAGACCTAAATCTTTAGAAAGGCAGATTTTAATAAACTGAGGACTAATCTACAAGGAATAAATTGGGATGATGTTTTTGCAGGGAAAAATGTGGAAGGTAAATGGGCAGTCTTTAAAACATTGTTAGAAAAGCACACTTATAAGTGTATACCCTTGGGTGATAAGTATAAAAGAAATAAGTCAAAACCAATGTGGCTAAATAAACAGATAGGGAGGAAATGGAAAAGAAGAGGCAGGATTAGACTAGATTGTTAAAGTCAGAAGGGACGGAGGCATCATATCAGAATTATAAGGAATGTAACAAAAATTGCAAAAGGGCAATTAAATGAGCAAAAATGGATAATTAAAAAAGGATTGCAATAGAAAGTAAGATCAACCCTAAAAATTCTTTAAGTACCTTAATAACAAACAATCAGAAAATAAAATATAGGACCCTTTCCTAGTAGATTATTGGAGATAAGGAAAAAGCAGAGGTATTAAACAAGTTCTTTGCCTCTGTGTTTACCAGGGAAGAATCAATTTCAATTGTAGAGCCGCAGGAGGAAGCCACAACCTCTATGTATGTATGTTTGTATGTATGTCCTTATTTATATAGCGCCAGTAATGTACATAGCGCTTCACAGCAGTAATATATATGTGACAATCATATAAATAATATAAATAACACATAAAGGGGAGAAGTGCTTCAAACATAAAAGTAACATTTAGTAAAAGGAGTCCCTGCTCCGAAGAGCTTACAATCTAATTAATGAACAATTGGTTAACTGAGGAAGAAGTTCATAGACAGCTTGATAAAATTAAAGTAAATAAGGCACCTAGCCCCGATGGCATACATCCAAGAGTTCTCAAGGAGTTAAGTTCAGTAATAGCCAAACCGTTACATTTAATATTCAAGGACTCCATTTCCACAGGCTCAGTACCACAAGATTGGCGTAAACCAGATGTGGTGCCTATATTTAAAAAGGGAGCTAGGCCACAACCAGGGAATTATAGACCTGTAAGCCTGACTTCAATAGTGGGGAAGCTACTTGAAGGTTTAATACGGGATAATATTTAGGAATACCTAATGGAAAACAAAATTATTAGTAATAGTCAGCATGGATTTATGAAGGATAGATCATGCCAAACTAACCTTATTTGTTTATTTGAGGAAGTAAGTAGAAATTTAGACCAGGGTAATGCAGTTGATGTGGTCTACTTAGATTTTGCAAAGGTTTTGATACGGTTCCACACAAGAGTTTGGTGTACAAAATTAAGCAAATTGGACTCAGTAAAAATATATGCACCTGGATTGAAAACTGGTTGAAGGATAGACAATAGAGTGTTGTCATAAATGGAACTTTTTCATGTTGGGCTAAAGTCGAGAGTGGAGTACCTCAAGGATCGGTACTGGGACCCTTGTTTTTTAACTTGTTTCTTAATGACCTTGAGGTTGGCATCGAGAGCAAAGTCTCCATCTTTGCTGATGAAACTAAATTGTGTAAGGTAGTAGAATCAGAGCAGGATGTAATGTCTCTCCAGAAGGACTTGGAGACACTGGAAACTTGGGCAGGTAAATGGCAGGTGAGGTTTCATACAGACAAATGAAAGGTTATGCGTTTGGGAAGCAAGAATAAACAGGCGACTTACAAATTAAATGGGGATAAATTAGGGGAATCCTTGATGGAGAAGGATTTAGAAGTGCTTGTAGACAGCAGGCTTAGCAATAGTGCCCAAAGTCATGCAGTAGCTGCAAAGGCAAACAAGATCTTATCTTACATTAAATGGGCAATTGATGGAAGGTAAGTGAACATAATTATGCACCTTTATAAAGCATTAGTAAGACCACACTTTGAATATGGAGTACAATTTTGGGCACAACTCGTTAGAAAATACATTATGGAACTAGAGAGAGTGCAGAGAAGAGCCACCAAATTAATAAAGGGGATGGACAATCTAATTTATGAGGAGTGATTAGCTAAATTAGATTTATTTACATTAAAAAAGAGGCGTCTCAGAGGAGATATGATAACTATATACAAATATATTCGGGGACAGTACAAGGAGCTTTCAAATGAACTATTCATCCCAAGGGCAGCACAAAGGACTTGGGGCCATCCCTTAAGGTCGGAGGAAAGGAGATTTCACCAGCAACAAAGGAAAGGGTTCTTTACAGTAAGGGCAGTTAAAATGTAGAATTCATTACACATGGAGACTGTGTTGGCAGATACAATAGATTTGTTCAAAAAAAGGTTGGACATCTGTTTAGAAAGGAAAGGTATACTGGGATATACCAAATAAGTAAACATGAGAAGGATGTTGATCCAGGGAGTAATCTGATTGCCAATTATTGGAGTAAGAAAGGAATTTATTTTTCCCCTTATGAAATATCATTGGATGATATGACACTGGGGGGGAAGAGGGGCTGGGGTTTGTTTGCCTTCCTCTGGATCAATATACTGTAAGTACAGTTATAGGATAAAGTATCTGTTGTCTAAATTTAGCATAGGATGAACTTGATGGACGCATGTCTTTTTTCAACCTCATCTACTATGTAACTATGTAACTACTGTGCAAACTACAGTTCATATAAATCCTTAGGTATACAGTGCTGGTCAGAAGAGGGAGCAGGTCTCACGTCTCCAAAATCCACATATAAGGGCAAAAAGATCTTCCTCGCTCTTGTTTAAGTCCCTGATTCAGTCTCTGGTAAACTTTATTCACATTTATTATAAAGCAGACAAAAAAAAACAGACAATGAAACAAACAGCACAAAGTTTCAGAGTCTTCACTTCACCTGACCAATTGTGCTGTGGCCAGGTCACTGCCCTTTTCAGGGTCATGTAGGAACGGGCATATGTGGGGACAATGCCGAGTCGTGTGACTGAGCTCACTACACGAGAAACATACTATGGGAGCGGAGGCGGTTGCAGGTTTCCTTCCCATTTCTGCACCTTCAACCGGGATTCTGCGGGAAGCCTCACCCCGGGTATCCTTGCTGACATCTATTGGGTCTCCCATACAGCCCAGTAGGGGGCCTCAGTTTGGTCCTCTACCTGGCATACGAACCATAGGTTTTACATGGGAAGATTTGGGGCTAAAAGGTCTATAGTTCCCCATATCAGACCAACCCACACAAGCAAGTTCTGCTGCCACAAAGTTATCCACCAGTTTGGTGGCTTATAAGATGGTAGAGGATGAATGCTGACAGATCTATCCTTTTCCCCCTGTGGGCCACCAGTTCTGCCACCTCAGTGGAACTGCTGGTCTCTGGCTTTAGCCAATGCTAGTAGAGGTCCCGCAAATGCTGAACTAAGGTGTGGGGTTGCATACCGGGAAGATACCTCTCATCTCTGAACGATTGCCGGAGATTGCTCTGTCTCTCCCAGGCGATCCAGGACGGCAGCGTAGACTTGAGCATAGTCATTGGCTCTAGCGTTTTCAAGCGCAGTACTCTGTTTGGGATTCCCCCCTTAGCTGTGGAGCCAATCAGACTGCCCATTACTCCCGAGGCCATTGGGCAACTGTAGCCAAGCGCTCAAAGGTAACAAATGGAATGCAGCAAGGAAATGGATCCGCGCTCGTGCTTTCAATTTGTTGATAGTAGAATGGAAACAACTTGTTTTCCTTGTAGCTACTGTGTATAGGAGCACTCCCAGCTCCTACCAATTCCACTGAAGAAAATAACCGCGGACAAGACAGAAAAAAGGAAACACAGAGCACACCAGAAGTAAGTATAATAGGTGTATTGAATAAATATAAAAAGAGTAAGTAGAAACTTACAATTCGGGTAAAGTGAGGTCAGTGGGTTAGCGGTTCATGGTGCCTTTTGCCGATCAAGACGCTGGAAGTGTGGTGCTTGCTGATTTCTTGACTCCAGTATCATTTTGTAATCTTTATCGGTTGCCAGGGTGATTTATTATTTGAAATTCCTTTATGAGGTTTAAACATATTAGAGACTCAGATGGTTCAATATTAGTATGCGTCCACTTACCTATTTATTGCAATATTATCTCTATTGCAATTCCATGTGAAGCTTTGTATGCCAAAATTCATTCTTATACCAGTGAGTTAATTATTTACCTATCTATTTGGACAGGCTATAACCATTGGTTAGTTAATCATTACATATGAGGCATGACATGATGTGGTAATATTTAATTGGGACATAACATCAGGAATCATCTTTGTCCAATATGTATCTCATTCATTCATTTTTTTATTTTTTTATTTGTTTATTTTTATTTTTGATCACTATTATCTTTCTTTTTTCATTTGTATATAGTATATATATTCATTCTGTTTTTTCTTATTCTGTTTCTCTTCTGTTCTGTCTTGTTTCTTTACTATCTGCAAAACAAAATCAAGTGGTTATTTACATCAGCTGTTTTGCATGACGGGGAGTATGTTAAATACCCAGGACCTCCCCTTACCCAGTACTCCTTGAGAAAGCGCCATAGTGGGCGTGAAACGCGTGGGAGAGTTTGTTACTGTCTATTTTTTGTTTTTATGTAGCCCAATAAATTAGTTTTTAACTTCTTTTGCTGGTGAGTTCTTACCTTTTTTCTCCTGGAGCGGATGGACCACGGATCCTTTACCTTCTTAGTCATTGGGCAACTGTAGCCAAGCGCTCAAAGGTAACAAATGGAATGCAGCAAGGAAATGGATCCGCGCTCGTGCTTTCAATTTGTTGATAGTAGAATGGAAACAACTTGTTTTCCTTGTAGCTACTGTGTATAGGAGCACTCCCAGCTCCTACCAATTCCACTGAAGAAAATAACCGCGGACAAGACAGAAAAAAGGAAACACAGAGCACACCAGAAGTAAGTATAATAGGTGTATTGAATAAATATAAAAAGAGTAAGTAGAAACTTACAATTCGGGTAAAGTGAGGTCAGTGGGTTAGCGGTTCATGGTGCCTTTTGCCGATCAAGACGCTGGAAGTGTGGTGCTTGCTGATTTCTTGTCCCGCACACTGGGACCAGCTGTGTATCGTCAATGATTCTGCACTTCCAGATTGTGTCTCCAGCAAGTGATTTCTGACATGCAGAAGCCTGGTGTATCTCCAATAGGCTCCGTCAGGTACTGCGGCATGCACTGAACCAAATCAGCTGTGCTAAGACCACTACACGTTTCACACAATACACCAATCAGACGGCCAAGTAACATTGGAGGCACCTGCCATTGACCCTCCCTATGTATATCCATGATGTGCCATGGGGTATAAAAGGTGGAGAGGGTGGCCCCAGTTAGTTCCAGGCATGATTTCCAGTTCCAGTCATAGGTCCCAGAGTTCCTGTTGTGCCTATTGGGGTGTCTGATAGCAGTGCCTGCTAGACACTGCATGAGAGCAGAATGGAGAAAATGTCCTAATGGAGGTCCCTGCACCTAGGCCTGCAGGGTGCTCCCCAGTTACCCCAGTTGGGTGCATGTATTTTACAGCAGAGACTGCAACGATTCTAACACAAACCAGTGGCAATCGCCAAAAAGACCCAGGTACACCCAGGTACATGCTGGGTACATGCCTTAAACGTGCCTTAAACTAGACCCAGCATTTCTGCATTGACTAATGGCCCATCAGATTAACAGCGGGGGTTCCTGGCAGTCCCATTCAAACTGAATGGGACTGCCAGGGACCCCTGCTGTGTTAATCCTATGGGTCATTAGTCAATGCAGAAATGCCTTAAACTTGCCTTAAACTAGCCAGGTTACACCCAGCAAGTACCCAGAATGTAACCGGGCTAGTTTAAGGCAAGCTTTAGAATACTCGGTGTCTCGTCTGTATGTATTGGACAGTTGTGGATATAATTTTCCAATAAATTCATTTTTATTAACTCTGTAGTTCTGTCTGGCGTGTTGATCCCGGGTGTATATTTCCTGGTCTCCTGTGACAGTCCCCATAGCAGTTTCTCTCTAAAACAAAGTCCTATATTTCCCGGAGTGGGAAAACAGGTTACAATACGCTTTGGTCAGTAGTGCAAAAGATCAAACAAAATCATATGTCTGCAAACAAAACAAAATGTCCTTGGCTTTGGTGCAAAGGGGGGGTGGGGTCCCAGCTATTTCCCAGATCAGCCCTCTGGGAACCTGTTCACTTGCAGGTAGTGACGCCCTGCTTCCTTGCAGGCTTAGGCAGCTCTGACTGAGTGTCTGCTGGCTTGTTTTTAAGGTGCAGCACCCAATCAAGAGGTGATTGACTGCATCCCTGCCCTCTAGGCAGACCTGGAACTAGGGTGTAGTTTCCTGGACCTGACATAGTGCGTAAAATTAACTCTTTCACTCCCTCCCTTCCTGAATGCCCTGTAGACTGACTCGCACACCTGCTCCTCCCTATCTTCCATCTTCTCACCCCCCCTAGCCTTCACCATCAAGTCCTTCTAACTTGGCAATAGTGACCAAATCTCCACGTACTTTCCAGCAAATAGCGTCTCTTTCGTTGCTACTGGCAGATGAATTCCCAAAAGACTTGAACTTTCTACATATGTAACCCCTCTTTATTTTCTCCAGACTGATTGTACATATGCAAGGGCAGGGGCCCATGTCCTACTCCCCCATGTGAACAATATGCTAGGCCACTACTGGACAGCTTGGCAGAGGTTAGACAATATGACAGAATACAGTACGTATCTTTGAATAATATGGGTGCGTAGTTATATGCTCCCACATTAACACATTGTGTTGGGTGACTGCAGACCCCCATCCAACCCTCCATTGTGGAAATAAACACCCTTATCCCCTACCGCTCTTCTCTCCACCCTCAGACAACCCCTACTCTTACTCACTCTCCCCTACCATTTCTCCAAACAAGAGCCCTATCACTCCTCTCTCCCGGAATCTCCCTCTTACTTTTACCCCTACCTCTTCTGGCCTTCCCTCCACCTTTCAACCCCACCGCCCAGCCCAAGGCCTCAACTCCGTCAGCTGTCCCACTGGCCTGCTGCTGCATGGAACTCTTCTTCTGGATGCAACCCTTGATGGTCTAGCCACTCATTTCTTGGGAATGGCGGCAGCGCTGTGGACAGTGTCTCCCGCGATCATGTTGCGAGGTGTCCATGCCTCCAGATCGGATCCCCCACAGCATTAATCCTCCCGGGCCGTGGTAGTCCGTGACAATGTGAGCGGTAAGCTTTGCTACATCTGTACATTACTCCCATCCAGACCCTGAAATATGAGTTTTGCTAGAGAGGGTGGCTTTAGGAGTGATTATAGCCTCATTAACATCATCCACTGCAGCTTTGCAGAATATTGTATAGATGCTAAAGAAGTGATGGTTTTGCAATATATGTTGTTGAATGGTAATTGCATTTACTGCTTTTTTAAATTACATTATTTCTAATAGTAAATAACTTCTGTGATAAACACACTGTATACTGTATATGTTTTAGATAGACTATGTCTGATATTTACTAAGCAGCTGCTATTATTTTGCTGTGGGCAAAAACTGGGTCAAAGCTAGTGGAGAAATACTGTACCAAATTTATCAAATAAGAAAATCTTATTGGATTCAATGAAAAAGAAACTGCCTGAGAGTTTCACTTTGCTCCAGTTTTGCACCACAGAGACTTGGAAAAGTGACCCCATTTGTGACATCATCACGCTTCGCATCGCTCGCAAGGCTCGGGACATCTACACTTAACTGCAGGAGATTCCCTTAACCTCACGGGACGCCGTGGAGATGGCGTTTTAAAACAGCAAGTAACTGAGCACCGATCAGGAGCATTGGAGAGGAGGCATAGGACTGAGGAGCCGGTGTGGTTCATACATGTTTATTGCTCTTATGCACTGTGTGGGTATTTTAATCATTATTTTCTCCATTAAAATGACCAACTATAGTTCACCATGGAGGCATTTCTATGCGCTATCTTCTAGATATTCTTTACTTCTTTCAATGTATCCTGAGGCTAAGGCCGCGTTTATAGTGTCGGCGACGCGACCGATGATGTCACCTGTCGCCACTAGCGAAAGTTAACCTTTAGTTTTAAGCGATGTCGCTGACGTCACGAAAGGGACGGGCAGGCTCTCTGATTGGATTAGAGACAGTCACATGTGGCGACTGTCTCTAAAAAATCAAATTTACACGGCTTCAAAATTTTTGTTCGTCAATGGATTTGTTTTGAAGCGACGTCGCGTCGCCGTCGCCAGGCACTATAAGCGCAGCCTAATGTGAACTTGGATACATAAGGTATTCTCTTAACCAGTTTTTTGGAAATGTTTTTTTCTCTCTCACATAACAAGTGTTCTCTATCCATTAAAAAAAAAAACTTTTTCAAGATTATTAGATAACAAATTGTCTGAATACCCACTTACAGCTAATTTTCCTGCCATCTGATTCAATACCGTTTCTCAACATTTTCTGGAACATTCACTATTCTTTTTACACACATTAATTTACTTAAAGGCACATTTTTAATTAAATGCGGTGGATGAAAACTCTCAGTGACACGTAGGTTATTACAATCAGTAGGTGTGCAGTAGAGATCAATATAATACGTTCTGTTTATTAGTAACCTCAACATTTAAAAAATATATTTTGATATAGTCAACAGCTAAACTGAATTTCATGGTCAAATGTTTGTTATTCAATCTATTCACATATTCGACCAATGTCTGCATATCACCTTGCCATAAAAAGAAAATATCGTCAATATAGCGGTTCCAAAGGAAGCAATGTCATGCATAGCCAGCATCCGTATAGCCAAACCATCTTCCAAATGAGTCCATAAGGATGCCACCAAATGCAGGCACTACATTGCTGCCCATGGCTGTGCCCTGAGTTTGCTGGTAAAACAAAGACTCAAAGCGAAAATAGTTATGTGTCTAAATGACCTCTAACATGTTTACGTAAAACGCACAGCAAAGAAATCAACCAGAATAGGATTTCTTACTGCCTCTATATATTTCAAATATGGTATGGAGGTTTACAGGGCCGGCCTTATCTTTGGCGGAGCCCAAAGCGGCATGCCGGATGCGGGGCCCCTCCTCCTGTAGCATCATGATGTCACAGTGGAACGACGTAGCATTGTCATGGCAATACTGCACCATAATGTTATGACGGAATGACGTCACGTCGCCATGATAGTGCGATGCTGCAGAAGGAAGGCCGCTCTGCATAAGGTAAGATCTCCCGCTATACACACCCTCCACCCCCTCCCTACCTTGGGGTGAACAGCGGTGCGGTCATGCGCCAGTTCGGGGACTCCCCAGCTAAACCCTCTCATGTCGGGTGGAATTTGTATCCCGACGCCGACAGGAGGAGGGAGAGGAGGGATCACGGGGCCTTGCAAAGGTGCAGGCCCAAGGCAACCGACTTGCTCTTTTTGCCCTAAGGCTGGCCCTAAATACAGTGTAGCTAGTAGCATACCTTCATTAATCTGACCAAAATGTTGTAGAATTCTAAAGAAATGTGTTGTATCTTTAATAAAGGACAAAGTCCTTTCAACATACTGTATGGTCAGAGTATAGGATCAACATACTGTATGGTCTGAGTATAGTATACCGCTAATGACTGAAAAACAATATGTCTGCCTGTGGGGTTTAAACTTGTCTTTGTGAATCTTTGATATGGTATATAACAGCGGCCGCACTGGATAATCACTTGTAAGGAAAGATTTGAATCCATTAGAATCAATAATATTCAAATGGTGTGCTTCTATCAGCGTAGAATCAATTCTGGATTTAATCTGAAATGTAGGGTCATAAATGAATAATTTGGTGAATTCCACAGTAATTAATGCACACACTATCATAGATTAAAGGAGCAAAACACCATGCCCTACATCTTTTTGGATCTAGGATTGAAGCAGGGGATCTCTGGAACTGAACCCCATTAATTTATGCCCTGGTAAACCCTGCTTCCAGAGATACTTACCTTCATAGGGGATGCTGTTATCTCTGCAGGCAGAGAAAACTGTGTGCCTAAATAAAGGTGGTGATTAAATGTCACGCGGGCCAATAGGAAACCGTGATGTTATCTTTTGCAGCTTCCTATTGGCCAAGACCTTTAAACTAGCGATGTACTGAGTACCCGAGATTACCCGGTACCCGACCTTACCCGGCTCTTTTTCAGCTACCCGGACATTACCCGGACCCGACAACTGAGAAGTGGGCCGAGTTACTCTAACCAAGTAATGTGGGCCAGGCGTCGGGTCACACCCGGCGCCAAGTAATGTTAGAGTAGCTGAAAATAATCACATCACTTACCTGCAGCCAGCGACGGAAGACATCTATGAAGAGCAGCACAGGTCCTGTGGCGGTGGCAGCATCTGAAGTGTGTCTTCAGCCGGTGTGGGAGCAGCAGGAATCCATTACACAGCACAGCAGCAGGTAGCAGTGTGAGCCGGCTGTCCAATAGGAACGCTCCTGCTCCGGTCACATGGTTCCCCGGCTCACACTGCTACCTGCTGCTGTGCTGTGTAATGGATTCCTGCTGCTCCCACGCCAGCTGAAGACACTTCTGATGATGACACTGCCACAGGACCTCTGCTGCTCTTCATAGATGTCGCCGTGGTCTTCCTCCACCCTGCAGGTAAGTGCCAACCAGGTAACTGGGTACCCGGCCAGGTAAAACAATTGATTTTGGCCAGGTACTCATTACCCGTTTTTTTTTTTAAATTACTACCCGGTACAACACTACTTTAAACTCCACAGAGATACTTGCACCCTCTATGGTAGTATGTATCTCTGGAAGCAGGGGGTCCCCGGGGGCTCAGCACCAGAGACCCCTGCTTCAATACTATAACAAAAAAAAAAAGAAAAACAAATGTAGTGCAAGGTGTTTCACTGCTTTAACACCAAGTAAAAAATGCTAATACTTTTTTGTTTTTAAACGGCGTCCATTTCCACACGTTTAGTTTTTCTCCATGGTTACTGACCTTATAATTTTATGTGTTATTCTTACTAAATTAACTCACAAAGAAAATGACAAGGGGGGCTAAGCCCCTCCCACTTTGAGATATCACTGGACCCCAAAGAGAAGCTCTTAAAGGTGCAATCCCACATACATAGTCGGCCAATTGAAATTCTTAGAGGTCTTTGAATGGGGGGGGGGGGGGAAGTGTTTGTCAATCAAGTGTTCTCTTTGCCTTTATCCCACCCTGTCCTTAGCAGAGAACCAAGAACGTTAAGGCTACCCACCAACATTAAGGTGAGGAGTGGGGACTCTGGCTGTACAAGCACTTACTAAGCACACAAAAGGGAGCAGCCAGGGGGAATCAAACCCCTCCTACGTCTCACTTTAAAAAATAGCTCAAAATACTTATACTGTACTGTAGATGTCAGCTTTGGGTAAAAAGGGTATCAATTACCCATATAGAACTCTTTATTCATGTCACTGGAATTAGTTCACTTTGGTCCTAGGAGGGATTGCATGTGCTAAAACTAGCTGAAGTTATGGCTGTGATGTGTTTAATGGCTGAAGTGATTGGATAGTATTTTAAAATAAGGATATTGTATCTTGTGCCATGGATAGTGCAGATTATGATTGAAAATCGAAGGTGTTATTGAACAAGCAAGTTTGTTATAAGTAGTCCTGTGATGTAGTCAGCAGGCTGGAGTACAGTGATAGGCTTGTAGGAGCCTAACTTTCTGAGCTGCTAAAGCCACTGACTCAGTGTCAATAGTTCTCATTTTGTAGGTCAGAAGAAAACATGTTTCTTTATGGATTATGTCTGCACACACATAAATCTGCAGTGAACTTGTTTCAAATGACCGGGTTGCTACCTTAAAGCTGCAGATCAAGCAATATCATACGTGTGTTTTTTTTTAATATATATATATATATATATATATATATATATATAAATCTGTTCATTACTATTAGAAAATACTTGTAGCATTTTTTTTAAAACAACTCTGAATGACATGTTTAATGTATTATAATGCAACAAGCATTTTTTGTTTCTATAGCAACCATTTATAAAGTCACATCCCCTTCCTCTTCTGAAAATGGCTCTGGAACACCCCTTTTTGAGCGCTGCCCTCTCTCTAGCAGTGCAGAGCTCAATTGTATCTAGTGACTGCCTGGTCACATGATCTTCCTCACAGAACTTTGTCATATTAATATGCAAATGCATTCCACTGACTGCAGAATACTCCTCTGCAGCCATTTAGTGAACCCCCGAGTCGAATCTTCGCCGATCGATCTAAGGAAAACTTATCGATCGGCACCTTAGCTAATTAATTATCATTGTGTGGATTGTATTGATGCACATATTAAAGGGGGGGGGGCACTATAAGCGCACACGACGGCGACAATGCATTTGTTTTGCTGCGACGGCGCCGTCGCATCGCCGGCACTATAAGCGCAGCCTAAGTTGCAAGATCTCCCTGTGGAAGGGAGAGAAATGGCGCTCCAGAGGACTTGTTGAAAAAGTTAAACGGGACCATGTTCTGACAAATCCTTTTTTACCTTTTGAACAAGTCCTCTGGAGTTGCCGTTTTTTGCCAGGATTACTCACCTCAGACACAGGTGTTTTTTTTTTGAAGCAACAATTGTGAGAAAAATGAGGGATCCAGATGCAAACTTTGTTACAACCCGTTATACTGTAATGCATGAATTACAGGATCTTGTACAGTATATTGCTGCCCGCACTTAGGGCCCCATGCAGTAAAGTCCAATAGAAACGAATCGGCAGGATTTGAACTCGCCACGTTTTTTGCCGAGTTGCTCTCACGGTATGCAGAAAGGCCCCAATACCAGTGAGAGCAACATTTCCAAACATGGCAAGTTGCCGGCGGCGATAGGACCTGCCCACCGATAAGGGCTCCCCCGGCGACTTGTATCTGCTGCAGAGAGATCCGCCTCTCTCTACGAAAAAATCGCCGTAAATAAAAATATTTTTACATTTAAATGCTATTACGGTGTATATATTGTGCAGGGGGTCTCCTGAGCTGAACCACGTTGTTTTCAGGTCCGGGGACCCCCTACTTCTCGAGATACAGGCCATGTTATGGGGTGCCGGTATCTCCTATGCATGTAAATGTCCTGGTCACGTGACCGTGCATAGGAGATACCGGCACCCCATAACGGGGCCTGTATCTCGGGAAGTAGGGGGTCAATCAAGAGGTAAGACAGTAAAAAGACAAAGACTGTATTTTTTTTTTTTACCTGGTTCCTGTTCGTGGATTGTTTTGAGAGCATGCGGTGTCCCCGGGATTCGGAGGGTGAAGACATCTAAAGGTAAGTAAAAAAATGGAATGTATGTTATATTTCTTTTACAGGTTTTTTATTTTTATTTTTATTGTGTTTGAATTTTTTTTGATGCCCATTCATTGCCACTGTATTTATGTATGTCTCTATGGATATACATACATACAGGGGACAATCAATGGTTGTTTGTGCAAATGCTTGTTTTTATGTACAGTATTTTAAATGTAGTTTGCTTGTTTGTTTAGAAATGTTTGGGCAATTTAATTTTTATTTAGTAAGAGGGAATTTTAGTGGTGTTTTCAATAGTTTATTTCAGGGGGCGGGGTGCTTGCTTTTTAATAGTGGCTTCCTTTTTGTCGATTTTGTGTGATGGTGGTTACTTTGAGCTTTCATTTATTTCATAATGGTTTTGTTTTGGTGTTTTAAAGGAGAATTGTGGAATTTATTTTGGATTGGTTTAATTGATGGATGGTAATTTATTTCTGTTTACTTCTTTATTTGTTTTATTTTCTGATTGTTTAGATGGCATTGGATTTTGTTTTTGATTGTTTATTTTATTTTGACCATTGACTAGCATAGTGTTAAATGATGCACAGATTATATGGGCATCATTTACCCACTGTGCCATTCAATTGTTATCTATTTAATTGGCTATGTGATGTGTTTTATTTTGCTATGTGGTGTATTTTATTTTGCTATGTGGTGTATTTGATTTTGCTATGTGCTATTTGATTTTGGTGTTCAATGTTTTATATGTGGCTATGTAATGTTTTTTATTTGGCTATGTTATGATTTATATTTGGCTATGTAATGTGTTTTATTTGGGCCTGATTTTTTCATCCTTCCCCATTTCTTATTATATTGGTCAATCATGCCCATTTTATATGGGCATGATGTACCAATGAATGGGTGAAGGTTATAGTGGGTCTTGCTGACATCGGAGGACATGGCCCTGCAGTAAGCTGACGAGGACGACCTTCATAATGCCAGTGGTGAGAAGAACTGTTTTTATTTACTTTATTTATGCTGGTTAATGTTGTGATTAATAATGGGTAAATAATCTATTATCCATACCTGGATAATAATTATTTTGCCCATTACTGTACTGTATTTGTTTGGTGGGGGGAGGGTGGGTATTGATTTCTGGGGTCCCTGGGGGCCCGCAGGGACCATCTGAGGGCCACCAGACCCCCGTGGGAACCACCTGAGGGCCCCCAGACACCTGTGGGGATGACCCGGGACCCCCAGACACCTGCGGAGACCACCCATTGGGGTCCACAGACACCCGCAGGTACCACCTGGAGGCCCACGGAGCCTAGCAGGGACCACTTGGAGGCCCCCAGACACCCGTGGGCACCCCCCAGGGTGCACTGTGGGGCCTATGGACACCCATCTGGACCACCGGTACCCCCGCTGGACTGGGGTATTAATCCTCTGTGTAAAAATTAAATAATGGTTTTATGGGGGGGGCACAGGGGGTGGGTTGTGTATGGTTGTTTATTTTTTTGGGCAAAACAACCCTGCAATTTTTGCTCTTATCGCCAGCTTCTCGGGGCTTACTGAATCGCAGTAGGCTTTTTTGGCGAGAAGCTGGCGATAAGGGGCTTATCGCTGTTTACTGCATAGGCCCCTTAGTCTGCGATGAACGTGCACCTGAGGTGGAACTCATAAATCGTGAGATTGTAGTTTTTATTCCTTCAATCTGTCTGTCCAAAAATCCCCTAGTCAGCTCTTGCTATCTAATTCTATTACCATATTAGGTCTTACAGCCAAACTGATGTCATGGCTGTTCCTTCATCGTAACATGAAATGCCAGCATTTCCTGTACACAATGATGTTTAAAGTTGTGCTACTTGCGATGAACCAGTAACCGTCTGTCTTTAACTTCCTGAAGGGTGATTCACCAGAAGAACATATTGGATGATTGAGGGTGATAGATACACGACAAAGCAAGAGTCAGTGACGTGTCCAGCAGTCGGTTCCTGTCCTTTTGATGTAAGCATTAATGACTATTAACATTTGTTCTGTCTCCTGTCTGTTCCAACACTTCCTGGTTTCTGCTGTTGCCCTGGCAACCCCCCCTTCTCTTCTCTCTGACTTGGGTTGCTCCTCCCCCTGCCATTTGGTGCAGCCCTACCTCCTATTTCCCCTCTGACTGTGTCATGTCCTGTGCTTTCAGAGTGTGTCTCCCTGCAGCAAGGTTCTCCCACTGTTTCCCTGTCAGAAGCCTTTTTTTTTTTTTTTTACCTATTCCTATTCAAATTCCCATTACATGTTCCCAAACCTTACTGTATATGTATTTCCTGAGTACTTTTTCCCTTTTATTCCTGTTTTGTTCCCCCCAATAAACAATTCAGAGAATAGAAATCTCCCTTGTTTTGAATAGGGATTGAGTTGAACTGTCTATCTCTACTCACTAGCCACAGCGTGCATGAGTCAGAACAACAGTCATTGGTTGCTTGGGGTCTTTGTATGCCTAGAGTACATTATCATCACTTTTCTAGATTTTTCTAATTTGTTCCCGCGGCCCCAAGGACATCTTGCTACATCTGTATGTTTCACTTACCTCGACTTGTTCTAAAGTGAACACTTTCCTTTTGCATACTGTAAATACACCCAAGTCCCATTCATTTCCCTGAACAAAATACTTTGAATATTTTTGCACTCACATTACAGATCAGGTAGATAGCAAGTCCACATACTTACTGTCTTACACAACTAAACTAGATAAATCATTGCAGTTCAAAATACCGATTCAGTACCTGTACTGCTTTACAGATTTTTTAGAAGATTGTGATACCTTTTTATGGCATGAAACTACTTCATAGATGAAATACTATAATTCCATACCTCACGAGTCTCTTCTTCAAGTGTACAAAAGTCTGGGTGGTTCATTAAATAGTGATCACAACCTACACTACAACAGATCTATCTCTATCTATCATTGTGAGTGACAGCAGATTTCACTAGCGTCATCCCTGCTGAGCTTCACAAATTGCATTCACCTTCTTGTGATGACATCATGTGACACGTGGGCCTCACGTGATGATATCATGTGTCATCAAGGGGACGCGTCATCACGTGGTACCTGGAGATGCCGGCTCTTACAGAGGCTCAGCAATCTCCCCCGGACCAACACTTTGGTTTTCACAGTTTAAATGTTTCCGTGGTTAATTTAACCATTAGAACATTTAAACCGTGATGACGGAAGTTGGGCCGGGAGTGAGCGCGGGGCCTCTGTAATGCAGGGCTCGGTGCAGTGGCCATGAAGCCAGACCAGCATGGACTGACACTAAAAGAAGCATTTTTGAAATGCCTCGTTCTGCATTTTTTGAGGAAAATACCCATTGAAGTTTATAGGGATTTTCAGATGAAAACGGCGTGAACGTGAGCTTCGGCATATAGGGAAATAGCCGCTAAAGTCCTGATTCAATATACCGAGAAGTCCCATCTCCCTGGCAGTGAAGCCACTAAGTTCCTTTTACTAGAATAGTACTCTATAAGTATGTAGCCCTTTTTCTGAACCCTCCCAAAGGAACTACTGGTCACTGTACGACACCTGCGGCTCCAGGAGATCTGAGCCTCCGCTAGCTGGGATCCTGGGGTAACACTTATACATATACTTAGCGCAGCGCCTCCACTTACCCAGGATCCCCGTGACGTAAGATTCCCCTGGGGAAGAAACATACAACACCTTATGATTGTAACTGGTTTTTACTGTAATAATGCAACGTAGCAATAACACATAACATGTACTTATACTCTAACGGTATAACCTTAGTGGCTGCCCACTCATCAGGAGCAATGTCTCCGTCCCCTCACCGCATGCCCCACACACCGTGTCTATGTATAGTATATTGTATAGGCTCAGTTCTTTAACCACTCGCTCAGTGTTCCTAAAGAGTTTAGCCTAAGGCGGGATCAGCGCCTGTTGACCGGTGTTGGTGCACTTGTTGTTATAGCACCTTCCGGTCACGGCGGTGACCGGTACCTCTTCGCAAAGGGTCAGATAAATTAGCGGTCTGCCTCCTGGGTCTCAATGTCCAGCCGTCTGGTCCCAGACGACTCGCCAGCAAGCCTGCTCCGCACGCTCATCCCTTTGTCCCTAGCTGTCTACACAGTAAGGGTGATGCTCACTACCATTATGGCCGTCCCTGCAGCACCGCAACCTTTGGTGACTTGAGGGAACACTCCTAGGGGCCTGCACACTCCTATGCAGGTGGGTCACTGACCCCCTGCACCCACTCTACCTCTCCCTTCACCACCCGGGTCCCCTCTGACTAACTTCCTAAACCTGCAGCAAACACACTGCACTCACACAGTACCTGCAGCAACCGCACTGCACTCAACCGGTACCTGCAGCAACCGCACTCCACCGGTACCTGAGCAACCAAACTGCACTCACTCGGTACCTGCAGCAACCGCACTGCACACACACACTGTGCCTACTTGTCAGCACTCACAGCACTACCAGCCATGACACTGACAAGACTGCACACTCACACCTAAGGCCAGGGTCCCTAACCTAGGGGCCGTCCCTCAGTACCTACCCCCTACCCTGGTGGGGATTGGGGCCTGCCTGGGATCTGGGGCAACTACCTTATCTGGTGTAGGAGCCACTTGCTCCCTACACCCTTCTTTCCCCTTCCTGCTCCCAGCTCCAACTGCCAAACGTGGTCCCCGCAACATTGTAGCCTTCCTCCACAGGAGAAGCTGCAAAACCCTATTTGCTGGCTGGCTGCACGTGATGTGGGTGAAAGGCAATCCCCAGAGGCTGCTGGGAATTGTAGTCCACTCAGGACCTCTTTAGCATTGGGACCGCGTGCGCTACCCTTACTGCATCTGCGCGACCAATGCGCACGCTCGTGCAACCTGTCATGGCGGCCCCCGCTAGCCGGGTACGCCGCAGAGACTCCGTGGACTCGGAGTGCTCCCTGCTCCGGCCCCCACCTTTGCGTTGTGCCGGCGGCACGGCACGCTACAGAGGGGGTCTCTGGAGGCAAAATAAGACCCGGGCTACATTCTCCCCCTCGCAGAATCCCAACGATCTCGCTTGGGTAGCAACTATGCAACAGGGGATTATATAATGAAAAATGCATTGCAAACGATACATCACACACAACATGCATTTGTTCACCGGTACCCAACATACTCACGTGGATACCCGAGGCCAGCTGAGTCTCAGAGTGGAGTGCCCCTAACTGATTGGGTGAGGGTATCCCACTTTGACTCCTGTGAGTCTTTTGGAACTCAAGATCAGGTGTTACAGTCTCTACCACCAAACCATCGCCTCCCCCTCGCAGAAAAAATAGTACGGGGTTCTGGGTATTGACCCTTGCCGGATCCTCTGGTTTCATCTCGCGGGAGACAGGGAGGTTCAGTCTCTTGCCTCGGTCCACCACCTGGCGAACGAGGCGCTCCATCGTGCGCATGGAAGAGTCAACAACTACCAGAGCGGTCACAGCACAGTCTGTCCGCTCCAGCAATCCCTTTAATGGTGACATCCTGTGGACAGCACAATGTCTACGGGCAGGCCCGGGTCTTGAGAAGACTAAGCTTGGAGATTCCTCGCGCAGGAGTAGGCGTCGCTCCTGGCCGCTGTACCGGATACCTTGATGAGGTCAAATCCGCTCCCTGGTCTGCAGAGATCTTCTGGAGGAGACACCTCCCCCAGGACGCGATGACGAGGGGAGCCCATCACCCGGGTGACCCTACCTTTGGAGCCACCAGGCTCCACGATCACCGGGGAGCTCACACCCGACATCCCTGGGGCAGTCAACTCACCCCTGTCGTCGTTGGCAGGTACTGATCCCAAGCCTGGGACCGCTGGTACCATCGTAGAAGGCCGGACTGGCCACAGTAGGGCACATGGGCCCACAGCATGCTCTGCATCCGCCGAGATAGCTGGCTCGGTAACTTGGCAAGAGTGGTCCGCCGGCAGGCACATCACCACGAGTGGTTGGTCGCTGGAATCACCAAAAGAGGATGGGGGTATAGACACCTTACCCTGTGATTCTGGCATCTGCGGTTCTGGGCTCTGTGGTTCCTGCTCGGGAACCGGGTCTGGAACCGACATTTGGGGTTCCAACATCTGTGACTCTGCTTCGGCGGCTCCGGCTCGGGACCTGAGTCTAGAACGTCCATTTGGGCACACGGGCCCTCCACAACCTCCATAGCTGAGGTGGACTAGCAGCGGCTTGGGGTGGAGACATCAGGCATCTCTTTCTCCACGGGTTCCGCCATCAGAGGTTCCTGCTCTAGCACTAGGATGTCCCGTTTGAGAGGGTCTGTGTAGACGGACGTTCACAGAGGTACACAATTGGAGACTTTATAAGGTGAAATTATAACGAGGCTTTATTGTGCCTTTTCCTTAACATCAGGAAACCATCCAAACAAGGGGGAAACCAAGCTTCTATTCACTTGGGAGTGGTTCTAGTGAAATACTATGCAATTCACAACTCCCTTAGTTAAGCATGTCTCCCAGCCCCAAACACATAGCATGAAATGAACAGATATAAAAAGTCTTTTAATAAAAGTTTTATCTGTTCCTTGTGGTTTGGAGGGAAAATCTTCTCTGTCCCTGGTTGCTACCTTTTCTTCAGGGTTTGTCAGCATTCAGGTTTAGAAGTTTCCCCTGTGTCATGGAAGCAGCTCTGCTGTGTCTTCTGGCAGAGCTCAAGACATGGTCAGCTCCAGAGATCTGTGTTCTCTTGGTCAGTCTCTCCTGGGAGACTCAAGAACCTCTGCTCTGTCTCCAAAGTTCAGCTCACACGTGAGCTAAGGAGTCACTTCCTGTCTCAAAGGCAGGCTTTTTCTACCACCTGTAATCAGGCAGGTGGTGTTAGTTAAATGCTACCAGCAGTTAACCACCACACTGCTGGATTAGAGGCACATTTGTGAACAGGAATAAGTCCCCTGTTACATACCTCCCCTGTTTGTGGGAAGCTCGGGCTTACCACGGCCAAAGCCCATCCTTCCACTCTCATTCGAGATCTTTCTGTGACTTAAATGAGAGTGGATGGAGGAAGAGAACTCTCTGTCCCGCTGGGATTGGAGCCCTTTCTCCAGTTTATTTTTGTCTCCTCACGAAGGTGCTTGAGATCAGCACTCCTCAGTCGCTCGAGGAGGACTTTTTCCAAGTACAGTCTTTTTTCTACATGCGCGTCATGAGATTTCCCTCGCGTCGGGTGCTTGTCTTATTGTAGGCAGACTGTATAGCAGCAATTGCAGAGCGTTTAAAAACAGCCTTTTGAGTTTTCTGCTCTTGAAGCTGTCTCTCTGCCCTTTTCCCACTCAATGGGGTTGCTAGTTCAGCCTCTTTGAGATTAAGTTGCAATTCCACACCCACTTCCAGAGAATGTTCCATCTTTTCAGCTTCATCAGCTAAGGATTCTTCTGGTTTTGATTCAGACAGTGTACCTTCTTTTGTTGCCTGTTGGGTGGCTGAAGGTTTTTGCTAGGGCTTGTTTAGGTGGTTCAAATTTTGCAACCTTGTCTTTCAGACGAGCGGTATTCCCAGCTCTCACTGTACCCTTGTCTTCATGGGTTTTTGTGGCCGTGGGATACTGACGCTTAGTCAGGGTCAATACTTGTCCTTGTAGGACTGTAATCTCATCCGCGAGAGATCCCTGTTTTTTGAGTGCGTCTTGCAAGTCTCTTCTCAGGGAATTTATCTGCCCGCTTTGCTTTCTCTGAGCTTGCTTCCACATTTTTATTGCATTGGGAAGCACTATGAATTTCTTTGCTCGGGCCACAGTTTCTGAACCTTCTTGTGCTCCCTTTTGTGCCGGGTTCTAAGCTTGGCCACTAGCGATGCTTTAGTGACGCTCAGGGTAGCCTTCAGTTTCTCATGCTGCTTTGCGGGGACATACTGGGTCATCAGACGTTCCTGCAGCACTTGAATTTCTTTAACAGCCTGCAGATTGTGTTCCTGCAGAGTTCGCTGCTTCTCCTCTGCCTTCTCGAGGTGCGTACGCAGACCTTGCAGTTGGTTCTGCAGTCGGTGCTCTGCTTCAAACTTCTCACCTTCCAAAAGTCTATTTATTTCTTTAAGCTCGTGCAGCATTTTTTTCCTTGACGTCGTTTGTCAAATTAAAATTTTCTTCTTTGAGTTTTAAGTTTTTTCTTTGTAATCTTAAATGTTCTCTTTTTTCAGTCTCTGTACTATTCAGGGCCTCTTTGCAGTCCTCCTTCCATTTATGCACATCTGCTTTGAGAATGACAGTCTCCTGGCGTGAGACATCCTTCTCTAAGTTGAGGGTCTGAAGCTCCTTCTGGGAGACTTGGAGATTTGTATTAAGATTGACAATCGTTTCTTTAGAAATGTCCAGCTCCTCAGTGAGACTGTGTAGTTCCTTTCTGGAAACTTCCAGGTCTGTGCGGCAGCTGTTGGTCTCATGATGTGAGGCATCCAGTGCTCTGCGGAGTTTCTGAAACTCTTTCTGAGATACGTCCACCTCTATCCGGACACTGTTGACCTCCTGTTGTGAGGCATTCAGCTCTATGCGAAGAGTGTGAACCTCTTGCTGGAAGACTGTCATCTGCTTCAGTGCCTCCTCATACTTCCGCTTTAGCGTAGCCACCATTTTATCAGATTGGCTCTGCTTTTCATCCATGGCTGAAATAGTAGCATTTGCAGTATCTAGCTCAGTCTTGAGATCGTCCAATTCTGTCCTGGCTAAAGAGTATATTGCGAGCACATATTCCTGTAGCTTCACGTTATTTTTCTGTAGCTCTGTGTAACCATCTTCCTTTTGTTTCAATTGTTCACGGAGCATATCACAGTCATGCCTGGCATTTTTCAGGGCATTTTCAGGACTGGTCAAGGGATCGTCACTCACTGGTTCCGGCTCCACTTCCCTGGGATGGTTGGTTGAGGGTTCCTCACTGTTGACACCAGACAGACACTTCTTTGTGGTACACGACTTCTGCCTTGGGCCCTCTGGATATTCGGTTAACCGCGGGACGAATTCTCCATTTTCTCTAGGCTGCGGGGCAACTCGGTCCCCCTTTTCCTCCACAGGATCTGCGGACGTGTCTGTTCCTTCCACGGTAAGTGAAGAACCGCTTTTCTTTTTCTTTTTCCGCTTTTTTGTTTTGGATGACTCCGTCCCATCCGGAATACTGGGGTCTCCTTTATTTGAAATTATAGCAGCGTCACTGGATCCACCCGTATTTTCTTGCAACTGTAATAGCTGACGGAAATATTCGGTGATCCACTGCTCCCGCTCTGTCTCCTGCTGATCATATTCGTCATCAAAGGGAGCAGTCTTTTCTGTTCGTGCCGAGTTCAGGCACCCCCACCATTCTTGGGGTGTTTTGTGGGTGTGACTCAGTTCGGGTTCCCCGTAAGAGATGTCTTCCTCTTTATTGGACTGGAAGGGCCACTCTTCCGTGGGGTAGGGTTCACTACAGGAACGCTGCATCTTGTCCTCCATTTTTAGGTGTAATTTTCTTCCTGACCTCAGGAGGCGCTATTGCAGCTGTTGCCACTTTATTTGCTAGAACCCCCAATTGTGGTAGTCCTACAGGTGGGCATATTTTGCTTGTAGAGGTCGTAGCTCTCACAGGCATCTCTGTAGAATTTTTCTTTCTTGGATAAGTTTTACAATATCAGCAGTACTGTGCATGCATTATCTCTTATCAGGTATACAAGATGTGCAGTTGCTAAGTAAAAACGTCTATTTGCTTTACACCATTTACTTGCTTGGTATAATCTCTCATTAGGTATGCTGAATGTGTAGTTGCTAGGGAAAAACTTCTGTTTGCTTTACACCATTTACTTGCTAGGTACAATACCTCCGCTTCAGCAACGGAATTTGGTTTTCTGCTTGAGTTCAGTAATTTTCAGTCTCATCCTTGGGTATTATGGCATTCACACTTCACACTTTGGGTGTCTTGTTTTGCTCCCAAGATAATAGGCATACTTTTTTACTTGCAGAAAAAAAACATTCTTTGCAGTGGAATATTTCTTTCACTCACGGCAGGGTGACTCAACACTCAGCAATTGGCTTTGGAATACCTTTTACACAGTTCAGCAATCCCTTTTCCCCCTCTAGGGCAATTTTACACTCAGCATTTGTTTGCTAAAAATTCCCTTGCTTCAGCACAGTCTTACATCAATTTTTCACACTTTTCTGCATAAACTCCCTTCACAGCTGGAAGTCCTATGCGTGTGGCAACCTTTATTTGCAAAATCAGTACTGCTCGTGGGTCACCATCTGTATTCACTGCTTCAGCGAAACTTTTGAAAACAACAAACACCTATCCCTTTTTAAGGGCTGACTCACTTCTTGAACCCTGACTATGGCTAGAAGGCAAAATCCCTATTTCAATGACCATATTACACTTTGTGATAGGCAAATAAAGGTTTACCTGCTTCAGCAGTCTCTCTCTCCTCTTGGGATTGGGGAAAAGAGCCCATCTGTGGTTTTGTAAGTTTCAGTGCAGTGTACGTTTCAGTGGTGTGTATCACTTTAACTCTGATCTCTGCTGCATGAGATTTTTTTTTTTTTTAAGTTGCTCAGACTGTTTGTAGGCAAAAAGCATAAAAAAATTTCACATAAAAAATCTCCGGTCCTTTTTAACTTCAAAGACACCTCTCGTCCCACTTCGGACACCATATGTAGACGGACGTTCACAGAGGTACACAATTGGAGACTTTATAAGGTGAAATTATAACGAGGCTTTATTGTGCCTTTTCCTTAACATCAGGAAACCATCCAAACAAGGGGGAAACCAAGCTTCTATTCACTTGGGAGTGGTTCTAGTGAAATACTATGCAATTCACAACTCCCTTAGTTAAGCATGTCTCCCAGCCCCAAACACATAGCATGAAATGAACAGATATAAAAAGTCTTGTAATAAAAGTCTTATCTGTTCCTTGTGGTTTGGAGGGAAAATCTTCTCTGTCCCTGGTTGCTACCTTTTCTTCAGGGTTTGTCAGCATTCAGGTTTAGAAGTTTCCCCTGTGTCTTGGAAGCAGCTCTGCTGTGTCTTCTGGCAGAGCTCAAGACATGGTCAGCTCCAGAGATCTGTGTTCTCTTGGTCAGTGTCTCCTGGGAGACTCAAGAACCTCTGCTCTGTCTCCAAAGTTCAGCTCACACGTGAGCTAAAGAGTCACTTCCTGTCTCAAAGGCAGGCTTTTTCTACCACCTGTAATCAGGCAGGTGGTGTTAGTTAATTTGCTACCAGCAGTTAACCACCACACTGCTGGATTAGAGGCACATTTGTGAACAGGGATAAGTCCCCTGTTACAGTCTGGAACATTGATTTGGATACACGGGTCCCCTGAGGCCTCTGGAATTAGGACAGACTGATTTCCAGCATAACTCACTTTAGTAGAGAGGTCAGTCACATCAGTGTTCTCTGTGGATTCCGCAGGCTGGGGCATAAAAGGCTTCAAGAAACAGGCACCGCTGCAGTCACATTCGGGCTACCACGCCAGTGCGCCTCTAGAACAGTCACAGGCGGTACTAAAACACTGTATACACGTTTCTCCTCCCACCTCGGTTGTCTGGGAGCCTAGCGGGAACTGTAACATGTCGACTCCCTTGTCACGGGCTTCCTGAACGCAGGGGCACATTTAGCACGAGGGCATCTATTCCTGGCAATTGCCAGGGCACGTACATGTTAGGGTGTAACCCCTTGCAGTCTATGCCATTCTCGGAGGAAAAATAATCCGTTTTCGCAACAGTGTCCTCCTCCGGCGGTTCTGTAGGCTGCGGCAGTCTGAGTTTCAGGAACTGCACCTCACAGTCGGGAAACTTGAGCCCTCGGGTCAATTCACTGACGGGGCAATCACATTTGCTCAGGCAGCACTGCATGCATTCTTCCCCATCTACCACTGTCGTCGTAAGCGCTACAGGTAACATAGGTGACCCGTCCGTCCAGCCACCAGTCACCTTCCAGTCTCTTAGCGCACACGGGCATACTACCATTGGCAAGACTAAATGTGGGTGCCGTATGACTCTATACAGCCAGGGGTGTGTTTCTCTGCATCCCATGCTTTCCTTAGCGGGAACAGAAATCGCTGATTGCTGCTCACTGTACTACCTCCTATTGTGGGGGCGGGGCTCGGGTTTTAATTATTGTCTCAATAACAATTGTGTGATATACTATATCCAGAGCACACACTTAGATATGAGCACCATTCTCCTGCAATCTTCCTGTTACATTGCAACCTATTTGGAGAAACTATTGAACCAATACTTGTTATTGTGATATTTTTGTATTATAATATCGTTTAATACGTTTATCTCTCACTCATTGTACTGCGCTGCAGAATATGTTGGTGCTTTACAAAAAAAACAACAACAATAATAACTTTTCTTATCTGCAAAGCCAGCTCCCACCTGGGCCAATAAATGCTGCTTCCACCGGAAATCGCTCTAGACCACATAGATCATTCTTTACTTAGGCTAGAAATATCATTAGTGATGGCAAGTTCTTTGACATCCAAATGTAATTCTCTTTGGAAAGGTTGAAACCTTTAGAGCTGCCAGATGTGCCAACCCCACATTGCAAAGTAATATGTTCCGTGCACTTGTGACAACAGATGGGGTAAAACACATTCACAGGAGCACATGCCTTCCTAATTTGGTTTGAATTTGGAACTTCCTTTGTCTTGACTTAGTTCAAGAAAAGAGCCACCACATTACTATAACGTAACGTGGGAAAAAAATTTTCTTCAAAGAGGTCTACCCGACAACCGTCCTGGTATCCTCTTCCCAATGTACCAACTGATTATAACTTACATCATACACATGTAGCAAGACACTTACTGTCTTTGGTGCCTCTACCACGTTGGTTACACGACCATGGTGATGACGAAACCAGAGGATTAATGCTACGGGAAACCCATTCAGTTGCATGGACCCCCGCGCAGTGCGATCGCGGCAGATGGTGTCCCCAGCACCACGGACGTCTGCATCCTTGTCTGCGGCGCTGAGGACAATAAGTCTTCCTACATCTGTACATCCGCAGGACTTCTCTCCCCACTGATCAATGTCCTCATTCTTCTTCCACTTATTAGATTGTACGTTCTTTGGAGCAGGGACCTCAAATACTGTGTTATTGACATGCATTAAAGAAGCTTTTCCCTTGGTGGGAAGCAGGGGGTCTCCGGAGCTGATCCATGCTAATTTCAGCTCTGGGGACACCCTGCTTCCCGTGATACTTATTTTTGAAGGTGATGCAGGTATCTTAAATCTGTTTAAAGGTCTCTGTCACGATGGTCCAATTGGAATTGCAAGGGATGATGTTGCGGCTTCCTATTGGCCAACGGAACCTTAAAACAGACATTTTCTGTGCCCAGCCCGAGCTGCTACCAGCAACCCTTTTAGACGTACCTATCTCAGGAAGCAGGGGGTTCCCAGAACTGAAATTAACGCAATTCTGCTCCGAAGACCCCCTGGTTTAAACCTAGTCCAACCCCGCCTCTCCCCAAAAGGTAACACCACTTTAATGTTAATCTGCTTGTTTTGCTTAATATTGTCTTTTACCACATTTACGTGTGCTGCAGAACATGTTTTGTGCACTACAGATAAGTGATGTCAATGCTATTAATATTTGTTTTAAGAAATTCCACAGAACAAACAGCCTGCAAGGAAATGTTCACGAAAGCCACGTTCACACTATGAGCGTGGAAGCGCTCTCAGCGTTTCCTGGTCCCTGGAAACAGAAGTCTGCAAAGTAGAGGCAGGTTGAAGGATCCGTGGCGTGCAGACGACTGGCAGGGCGGGACAGCAAGATTGTAGATAAGGCCCGTCTTCAATAAGCTGTCAAGCAGTTTCCCCGAGCTGGACAAGACTTTAGTCTCATTCCTTGGAATCCAGCACAGAGAGGCAGCGTCCCAGTATACTGTATTGAAAAGAAACCAAGCTTTTCAGCGGCAGTTTCAAGTCAGACCGGATTTTTCTGCATAAATTTCACGCCGCGGCTGCTGTTTTCTGTGGCTAATTTCTGCACAATTGAGGAATCCCGTCGGCGCTGTAAACGTCTTGCAAAATGGTTAATTGATGCATAAAATCCTGTACATGGAAAGTATGTTCATACATTAATACTAAGAGGATGAAAATGCCTCTCTTGGGGGGGGGGGGTTAGATTATGAAAAAATACAACGGAAATAATCCAATGCCATAGAGTTGAGGTTTTAAGGATTTCCCTGCTTCACCACAGGTGGCCCAATCAGTCCCTGCTTCAGCACAAGTTGGCCAGTCTCTGATTGAGCTACCTGTGCTAAAGCAGGGTAATCCTGAAAACCTGACCTGTTGGTGGCCTTTGAGGACTGGAGTTGCCCGCCCCTTTTATAGAGATAATCCACTAATATGCAGGTATTTGGTTACTAATTAGTCTATGCATTAGATTAGTGTACAGTAATTGCTAAGTTTATTTATTTTTATTCTTTCAGCGTGTTCGTTTTTAAAGGAAATGATCTTGCAAATCATGTAATGCTGTTTTATTCCCCCAGAAGCTTTTCAGTTGCCCGATGGGACTTTTTGTTGTTGTTACAAAGAATAAAGTGAGATTAGATTACCGTCAGGTACAGTGATACTGTAACATGCTTCACAAATCAGTGCCCATCTCAGCAGAAGGGCAATGCAACAACGTGGAATGAAGCAAGTCCCTGCCTCGGAAAGGGTTTCTATTGGGTTCTGTGCACTGAGATGTGGGAGGTGTGTGAGCCAGAGATAAAGGATTGAGTGAAACAGACACAGTGCCATCGGAGTACTTGTTGTAACAAGAACCCAGGTATGTGGCTATTTCAGGTATTTTGCACTTCACATGTGACTTTGGCTCTGCCATTCATTGCTACTCCCTACAGCACCGAAGGGTTTGAAACACATTCAATGTTTTATTACATTTCATATTATATTATCCTATATATTTTTTTTTTTTTATAAAGAATAATTTGAAGTTTAGGTTCCAAAAAAAACACAGCGTCAACAGGGTTAATTCAGGCAGAAATTCTGCCGTGAAAGATCCCTTAAGCCAAGACAAGGACCCAAGTATTGTATAGTTTGCTGCTATTTCTTCTTCACCTCTTTGTTAGGGACTGTCCCAAATCATCAAGGCGGCAAAACGCCCCATATTCGGACACAGAGTTTTTACGGCATGGGACTTGTAGCCGCGGTCATTTAGTCACCGCCTGTTTCGGCCCTGAGGTAGTTGATTAGCGTTAGGGTAAGGGGTTAATGTTAGAGTTTTTAGGGTCATTGGTTAACGTTAGTGTTTTTAGGGTAAAGGGTTATGGTTTGGGTTTTTAGGGTAAGGTGTTAAGGTTAGGGTAAGGGGTTAAGGTTTTTAGGGTAAGGAGTTAAGGTTTTATGGGTATGGGGTTAAGGTTAAGGCTACAGTTTTTAGGTTAAGGGGATAGGGTTTTTAGGGTAACGGGTCAAGGTTAGGGTTTTTAGTGTAAGAGGTAAGGTTTTTAGGGTATGGAGTTAAGGTTATTAGATTAAGAGGTTAAGGTTATTAGATTAAGAGGTTAAGGTTTTTAGGGTAAGAGGTTAAGGTATTTAGGTGAAGGGGTTAAGGTTAGGGTTTTTAGGGTAAGGGGTTAAAGCTAGGGATTTTAGGATAAAAGGTTAAGTTTTTTAGGGTAAGGGGTTAACATTAGGGTTTTAGGGTAAGGGGATCGGGAATTCATTAACGGCAGCGGCTAACTGTCCCTTCGGTGAAACAGCTGCGGCTGAATGTTCACAGTTAAACGACCGTGGTTAAAACTCCTAGACCAGCATTTTTATGCTGGTGTCTGACTTTAGTAATGCTCCACTGGTGTGGAGAGCAGATACACTGTGTGAGGAGGACAGCAGATACACTGTGTGAGGAGGACAGCAGATACACTGTGTGAGAAGGACAGCAGATACACTGTGTGAGGAGGACAGCAGGTACACTGTGTGAGGAGGACTGCAGATACACTGTGTGAGGAGGACTGCAGATACACTGTGTGAGGAGGACTGCAGATACACTGTCTGAGAAGGACTGCAGATACACTATGTGTGGAGCACAGCAGGTACACTGTGTGAGGAGGACTGCAGATACACTGTGTGAGGAGGACTGCAGATACACTGTGCCGAGGAGGACTGCAGATACACTGTGCCGAGGAGGACTGCAGATACACTGTGTGAGGAGGACAGCAGATACACTGTGTGAGGAGGACTGCAGATACACTGTGTGAGGAGGACAGCAGATACACTGTGCTGAGGAGGACAGCAGATACACTGTGTGAGGAGGACTGCAGATACACTGTGCTGAGGAGGACAGCAGATACACTGTGCTTAGGAGGACAGCAGATACACTGTGTGAGGATGACAGCAGATACACTGTGTGAGGAGGACAGCAGATACACTGTGCTGAGGAGGACAGCAGATACACTGTGTGAGGAGGACAGCAGATACACTGTGTGAGGAGGACTGCAGATACACTGTGTGAAGAGGACTGCAGATATACTGTGTGAGAAGGACAGCAGATACACTGTGTGAGGAGGACAGCAGGTACACTGTGTGAGAAGGACAGCAGATACACTGTGAGGAGGACTGCAAATACACTGTGTGAGGAGGACTGCAGATACACTGTGCCGAGGAGGACTGCAGATACACTGTGTAAGGAGGACAGCAGATACACTGTTTGAGGAGGACTGCAGATACACTGTGTGAGGAGGACTGCAGATACACTGTGCTGAGGAGGAGAGCAGATACACTGTGTGAGGAGGACAGCAGATACACTGTGTGAGGAGGACTGCAGATACACTGTGCTGAGGAGGACAGCAGATACACTGTGTGAGGAGGACAGCAGATACACTGTGTGAGGAGGACTGCAGATACACTCTGTGAGGAGGACAGCAGATACACTGTGTCAGGATGACAGCAGATACACTGTGTGAGGAGGACAGCAGGTACACTGTGTGAGAAGGGCTGCAGATACACTGTGCTGAGGAGGACAGCAGATAGAATGTGTGAGGAGGGCTGCAGATACACTGTGTGAGGAGGACAGCAGATACACTGTGCTTAGGAGGACAGCAGATACACTGTGTGAGGAGGACAGCAGATACACTGTGTGAGGAGGACTGCAGATACACTGTGCTGAGGAGGACAGCAAATACACTGTGTGAGGATGATAGCAGATACACTGTGTGAGGAGGACTGCAGATACACTGTGTGACAAGGACTGCAGATACACTGTGTGAGAAGGAGAGCAGATACACTGTGTGAGGAAGACAGCAGGTACACTGTGTGAGAAGGACAGCAGATACACTGTGAGGAGGACTGCAGATACACTGTGCCGAGGAGGACTGCAGATACACTGTGTGAGGAGGACAGCATATACACTGTGTGAGGAGGAGAGCAGATACACTGTGTGAGGAGGACAGCAGATACACTGTGTGAGGAGGACAGCAGATACACTGTGTGAGGAGGACTGCAGATACACTGTGCTGAGGAGGACAGCAAATACACTGTGTGAGGATGATAGCAGATACACTGTGTGAGGAGGACTGCAGATACACTGTGTGACAAGGACTGCAGATACACTGTGTGAGAAGGAGAGCAGATACACTGTGTGAGGAAGACAGCAGGTACACTGTGTGAGAAGGAGAGCAGATACACTGTGTGAGGAGGACTGCAGATACACTGTGCCGAGGAGGACTGCAGATACACTGTGTGAGGAGGACAGCATATACACTGTGTGAGGAGGAGAGCAGATACACTGTGTGAGGAGGACTGCAGATACACTGTGCTGAGGAGGACAGCAGATACACTGTGTGAGGAGGACAGCAGATACACTGTGTGAGGAGGACTGCAGATACACTGTGCTGAGGAGGACAGCAGATACACTGTGTGAGGAGGACAGCAGGTACACTGTGTGAGAAGGACAGCAGATACACTGTGTGAGGAGGACTGCAGGACACTGTGTGAGAAGGACTGCAGATACACTGTGCCGAGGAGGACTGCAGATACACTGTGTGAGGAGGACAGCAGATACACTGTGTGAGGAGGACTGCAGATACACTGTGCCGAGGAGGACAGCAGATACACTGTGTGAGGAGGATTGCAGATACACTGTGTCAGGAGGACAGCAGATACACTGTGTGAGGAGGACAGCAGATACACTGTGAGGAGGATGCAGATACACTATGTGAGGAGGGCTGCAGATACACTGTGTGAGGAGGACTGCAGATACACTGTGCCGAGGAGGACTGCAGATACACTGTGTGAGGAGGACTGCAGATACACTGTGCCGAGGAGGACTGCAGATACACTGTGCCGAGGAGGACTGCAGATACACTGTGTGAGGAGGACAGCACATAAACTGTGTGAGGAGGACTGCAGATACACTGTGTGAGGAGGACTGCAGATACACTGTGTGAGGAGGACAGCAGATACACTGTGTGAGGAGGACAGCAGATACACTGTGTGAGGACTGCAGATACACTGTGTGAGGACAGCAGATACACTGTGTGAGGAGGACTGCAGATACACTGTGTGAGGAGGACTGCAGATACACTGTGTGAGGAGGACTGCAGATACACTGTGTGAGGAGGACAGCAGATACACTGTGTGAGGAGGACAGCAGATACACTGTGTGAGGAGGACTGCAGATACACTGTGTGAGGACAGCAGATACACTGTGCCAAGGAGGACTGCAGATACACTGTGTGAGGACAGCAGACACACTGTGTGAGGAGGACTGCAGATACACTGTGTGAGGAGGACTGCAGATACACTGTGTGAGGAGGACTGCAGATACACTGTGTGAGGAGGTTTGCAGATACACTGTGTGAGGAGGATTGCAGATACACTGTGTGAGGAGGACAGCAGATACACTGTGTGAGGAGGACTGCAGATACACTGTGTGAGGAGGACAGCAGATACACTGTGTGAGGAGGACTGCAGATACACGGTGTGAGGAGGACTGCAGATACACCGTGTGAGAAGGACTGCAGATACACTGTGTGAAGAGGACTGCAGATACACCGTGTGAGAAGGACTGCAGACACACTGTGTGAGGAGGACAGCAGATACACTGTGTGAGGAGGACAGCAGATACACCGTGTGAGGAGGACTGCAGATACACTGTGTGAGGAGGGCTGCAGATACACTGTGTGAGAAGGACTGCAGATACAATGTGTGAGGAGGACTGCAGATACACCGTGTGAGGAGGACTGCAGATACACAGTGTGAGGAGGGCTGCAGATACACTGTGTGAGGAGGACAGCAGATACACTGTGCCGAGGAGGACTGCAGATACACTGTGTGAGGAGGACTGCAGATACACTGTGTCAGGAGGACTGCGGGTACACTGTGTGAGGAGGACAGCAGATAGACTGTGTGAGGAGGACTGAAGATACACTGTGTCAGGAGAACTGCAGGCACACTGTGTGAGGAGGACAGCAGATAGACAGTGTGAGGAGGCTGCAGATATACTGTGCTGAGGAGGACAGCAGATACACTGTGCTGAGGAGGACTGCAGATACACTGTGTGAGGAGGACAGCAGAAACACTGTGTGAGGAGGACTGAAGATACACTGTGCTGAGGAGGACTGCAGACACACTGTGTGAGGAGGAATGCAGATACACTGCGTGAGGAGGACAGCAGATAGACTGTGTGAGGAGGACAGCAGATAGACTGTGTGAGGAGGACAGCAGAGAGAATGTGTGAGGAGGACAGCAGATACACTTTGCTGAGGAGGACAACAGATACACCGTGTGAGGAGGACAGCAGATACACTGTGTGAGGAGGACTGCAGATACACTGTGTGAGGAGGACTGCAGATACACTGTGTCAGGAGGACTGCAGGTACACTGTGTGAGGAGGACTGCAGATACACTGTGTGAGGAGGACTGCAGATACACTGTGCCGAGGAGGACTGCAGATACACTGTGTGTGAAGGACTGCAGATACACTGTGTGAGGAGGACAGCAGATACACCATGTCAGGAGGACTGCAGGCACACCATGTGAGGAGGACTGCAGATACACTGTGTGAGGAGGACAGCAGATACACTGTGTGAGGAGGACAGCAGATACACTGTGAGGATCACAGCAGATACACTGTGTGAGGATGACAGCAGATACACTGTGTGAGGAGGACAGCAGATAGACTGTGTGAGGAGGACTGCAGATACACTGTGTGAGAAGGACTGCAGATACACTGTGTGAGGAGGACAGCAGATACACCGTGTCAGGAGGACTGCAGGCACACCGTGTGAGGAGGAATGCAGATACACTGTGTGAGGAGGACTGCAGGTACACTGTGTGAGAAGGACAGCAGATACACTGTGTGGAGGACTGCAGATACACTGTGTGAGGAGGACTGCAGATACACTGTGCCGAGGAGGACTGCAGATACACTGTGTGAGGAGTACAGCATATACACTGTGTGAGGAGGACAGCAGATACACTGTGTGAGGAGGACTGCAGATACACTGTGCTGAGGAGGACAGCAGATACACTGTGTGAGGAGGACAGCAGATACACTGTGTGAGGAGGACTGCAGATACACTGTGCTGAGGAGGACAGCAGATACACTGTGAGGAGGACAGCAGGTACACTGTGTGAGAAGGACAGCAGATACACTGTGTGAGGAGGACTGCAGATACACTGTGTGAGGAGGACTGCAGATACACTGTGCCGAGGAGGACTGCAGATACACTATGTGAGGAGGACAGCAGATACACTGTGTGAGGAGGACTGCAGATACAATGTGCCGAGGAGGACAGCAGATACACTGTGTGAGGACGACTGCAGATTCACTGTATCAGGAGGACAGCAGATACACTGTGTGAGGAGGACAGCAGATACACGGTGTGAGGAGGATGCAGATACACTATGTGAGGAGGGCTGCAGATACACTGTGCCGAGGAGGACTGCAGATACACTGTGTGAGGAGGACTGCAGATACACTGTGCCGAGGAGGACTGCAGATACACTGTGCCGAGGAGGACTGCAGATACACTGTGTGAGGAGGACAGCACATAAACTGTGTGAGGAGGACTGCAGATACACTGTGTGAGGAGGACAGCAGATACACTGTGTGAGGGGGACAGCAGATACACTGTGTGAGGAGGACTGCAGATACACTGTGAGCAGGACTGCAGATACACTGTGTGAGGCGGACTGCAGATACACTGTGTGAGGAGGACTGCAGATACACTGTGTGAGGAGGACTGCAGATACACTGTGTGAGGAGGACAGCAGATACACTGTGTGAGGAGGACAGCAGATACACTGTGTGAGGAGGACTGCAGATACACTGTGTGAGGACAGCAGATACACTGTGCCAAGGAGGACTGCAGATACACTGTGTGAGGACAGCAGATACACTGTGTGAGGAGGACTGCAGATACACTGTGTGAGGAGGACTGCAGATACACCGTGTGAGGAGGACTGCAGATACACCGTGTGAGGAGGACTGCAGATACACTGTGTGAGGAGGACTGCAGACACACTGTGTGAGGAGGACTGCAGATACACTGTGAGCAGGACTGCAGATACACTGTGTGAGGCGGACTGCAGATAGACTGTGTGAGGAGGACTGCAGATACACTGTGTGAGGAGGACTGCAGATACACTGTGTGAGGAGGACAGCAGATACACTGCGTGAGGAGGACAGCAGATACACTGTGCCAAGGAGGACTGCAGATACACTGTGTGAGGACAGCAGATACACTGTGTGAGGAGGACTGCAGATACACTGTGTGAGGAGGACTGCAGATACACTGTGTGAGGAGGACTGCAGATACACTGTGTGAGGAGGACTGCAGATACACTGTGTGAGGAGGACTGCAGATACACTGTGTGAGGAGGACTGCAGATACACTGTGTGAGGAGGACTGTAGATACACTGTGTGAGGAGAACTGCAGATACACTGTGTGAGGAGGACTGCAGATACACTGTGCCGAGGAGGACTGCAGATATACTGTGCCGAGGAGGACTGCAGATACACTGTGTGAGGAGGACTGCAGATAAACTGTGTGAGGAGGACTGCAGATACACTGTGTGAGGAGGACTGCAGATACACTGTGTGAGGAGGACTGCAGATACACTGTGTGAGGAGGATGCATATACACAATGTGAGGAGGACAGCAGATACACTGTGTGAGGAGGACAGCAGATACACAGTGCTGAGGAGGACTGCAGATACACTGTGTGAGGAGGACTGCAGATACACCGTGTGAGTAGGACTGCAGATACACTGTGTGAGGAGGATGCAGATACACTATGTGAGGAGGATGCAGATACACTGTGTGAGGAGGACAGCAGATACACTGTGTGAGGAGGACAGCAGATACACAGTGCTGAGGAGGACTGCAGATACACTGTGTGAGGAGGACTGCAGATACACCGTGTGAGGAGGACTGCAGATACACCGTGTGAGGAGGACTGCAGATACACTGTGTGAGGAGGATGCAGATACACTGTGTGAGGAGGATGCAGATACACTGTGTGAGGAGGACAGCAGATAGAATGTGTGAGGAGGACTGCAGATACACTGTGTGGGGAGGACTGCAGATACACTGTGTGAGGAGGACAGCAGATACACTGTGTGAGGAGGACTGCAGATACACTGTGTGAGGAGGACAGCAGATACACTGTGTGAGCAGGACTGCAGATACACTGTGTGAGGAGGACTGCAGATACACTGTGTGAGAAGGACTGCAGATACACCGTGTGAGAAGGACTGCAGATACACCGTGTGAGAAGGACTGCAGACACACTGTGTGAGGAGGACAGAAGATACACTGTGTGAGGAGGACAGCAGATACACTGTGTGAGCAGGACTGCAGATACACTGTGCTGAGGAGGACTGCAGATACACTGTGCTGAGGAGGACTGCGGATACACTGTGTGAGGAGGACTGCAGACACACTGTGTGAGCAGGACTGCAGATACACTGTGTGAGGAGGACTGCAGATACACTGTGTGAGGAGGACAGCAGATACACTGTGTGAGGAGGGCTGCAGATACACTGTGTGAGGAGGAGGGCAGATACACTGTGTGAGGAGGACTGCAGATACACTTTGTGAGGAGGTCAGCAGATACACTGTGTGAGGAGGGCTGCAGATACACTGTGTGAGGAGGACAGTAGATACTGTACACTGTGCCGAGGAGGACTGCAGATACACTGTGTGAGGAGGACTGCAGATACACTGTGTCAGGAGGACTGCAGGTACACTGTGTGAGGAGGACTGCAGATACACTGTGTGAGGAGGACTGCAGATACACTGTGTGAGAAGGACTGCAGATACAATGTGTGAGGAGGACTGCAGATACACCGTGTGAGGAGGACTACAGATACACTGTGTGAGGAGGGCTGCAGATACACTGTGTGAGGAGGACAGCAGATACACTGTGCCGAGGAGGACTGCAGATACACTGTGTGAGGAGGACTGCAGATACAATGTGTCAGGAGGACTTCAGGTACACTGTGTGAGGAGGACAGCAGATAGACTGTGTGAGGAGGACAGCAGATACACTGTGCTGAGGAGGACTGAAGATACACTGTGTCAGGAGAACTGCAGGCACACTGTGTGAGGAGGACAGCAGATAGACAGTGTGAGGAGGACTGCAGATATACTGTGCTGAGGAGGAAAGCAGATACACTGTGCTGAGGAGGACTGCAGATACACTGTGTGAGGAGGACTGAAGATACACTGTGCTGAGGAGGATTGCAGACACACTGTGTGAGGAGGAATGCAGATACACTGCGTGAGGAGGACAGCAGATAGACTGTGTGATGAGGACAGCAGATAGACTGTGTGATGAGGACAGCAGATAGACTGTGTGAGGAGGACAGCAGATACACTATGTGAGGAGGACTGCAGATACACTGTGTGAGGAGGACTGCAGATACACTGTGTCAGGAGGACTGCAGGTACACTGTGTGAGGAGGACTGCAGATACACTGTGTGAGGAGGACTGCAGATACACTGTGCCGAGGAGGACTGCAGATACACTGTGTGAGAAGGACTGCAGATACACTGTGTGAGGAGGACAGCAGATACACCGTGTCAGGAGGACTGCAGGCACACCGTGTGAGGAGGACTGCAGATACACTGTGTGAGGAGGACAGCAGATACACTGTGTGAGGAGGACAGCAGATACACTGTGAGGATCACAGCAGATACACTGTGTGAGGATGACAGCAGATACACTGTGTGAGGAGGACAGCAGATAGACTGTGTGAGGAGGACTGCAGATACACGGTGCCGAGGAGGACTGCAGATACACTGTGTGAGAAGGACTGCAGATACACTGTGTGAGGAGGACAGCAGATACACCGTGTCAGGAGGACTGCAGGCACACCGTGTGAGGAGGACTGCAGATACACTGTGTGACGAGGTCAGCAGATACACTGTGTGAGGAGGACAGCAGATACACTGTGCTGAGGAGGACTGCAGATACACTGTGCTTAGGAGGACAGCAGATACACTGTGTGAAGAGGACAGCAGATACACTGTGCTGAGGAGGATTGCAGACACACTGTGTGAGGAGGAATGCAGATACACTGCGTGAGGAGGACAGCAGATAGACTGTGTGATGAGGACAGCAGATAGACTGTGTGATGAGGACAGCAGATAGACTGTGTGAGGAGGACAGCAGATACACTATGTGAGGAGGACTGCAGATACACTGTGTGAGGAGGACTGCAGATACACTGTGTCAGGAGGACTGCAGGTACACTGTGTGAGGAGGACTGCAGATACACTGTGTGAGGAGGACTGCAGATACACTGTGCCGAGGAGGACTGCAGATACACTGTGTGAGAAGGACTGCAGATACACTGTGTGAGGAGGACAGCAGATACACCGTGTCAGGAGGACTGCAGGCACACCGTGTGAGGAGGACTGCAGATACACTGTGTGAGGAGGACAGCAGATACACTGTGTGAGGAGGACAGCAGATACACTGTGAGGATCACAGCAGATACACTGTGTGAGGATGACAGCAGATACACTGTGTGAGGAGGACAGCAGATAGACTGTGTGAGGAGGACTGCAGATACACGGTGCCGAGGAGGACTGCAGATACACTGTGTGAGAAGGACTGCAGATACACTGTGTGAGGAGGACAGCAGATACACCGTGTCAGGAGGACTGCAGGCACACCGTGTGAGGAGGACTGCAGATACACTGTGTGACGAGGTCAGCAGATACACTGTGTGAGGAGGACAGCAGATACACTGTGCTGAGGAGGACTGCAGATACACTGTGCTTAGGAGGACAGCAGATACACTGTGTGAAGAGGACAGCAGATACACTGTGTCAAGAGGACTGCAGGCACACCGTGTGAGGAGGACTGCAGATACACTGTGTGAGGAGGACAGCAGATACACTGTGTGAGGAGGACAGCAGATACACTGTGCTGAGGAGGACAGCAGATACACTGTGCTGAGGAGGACTGCAGATACACTGTGAGCAGGACTGCAGATACACTGTGTGAGGAGGACTGCAGATACACTGTGAGCAGGACTGCAGATACACTGTGTGAGGCGGACTGCAGATACACTGTGTGAGGAGGACTGCAGATACACTGTGTGAGGAGGACTGCAGATACACTGTGTGAGGAGGACAGCAGATACACTGTGTGAGGAGGACAGCAGAAACACTGTGTGAGGAGGACTGCAGATACACTGTGTGAGGACAGCAGATACACTGTGCCAAGGAGGACTGCAGATACACTGTGTGAGGACAGCAGATACACTGTGTGAGGAGGACTGCAGATACACTGTGTGAGGAGGACTGCAGATACACTGTGTGAGGAGGACTGCAGATACACTGTGTGAGGAGGACTGCAGACACACTGTGTGAGGAGGACTGCAGATACACTGTGAGCAGGACTGCAGATACACTGTGTGAGGCGGACTGCAGATACACTGTGTGAGGAGGACTGCAGATACACTGTGTGAGGAGGACTGCAGATACACTGTGTGAGGAGGACAGCAGATACACTGTGTGAGGAGGACAGCAGATACACTGTGTGAGGAGGACTGCAGATACACTGTGTGAGGACAGCAGATACACTGTGCCAAGGAGGACTGCAGATACACTGTGTGAGGACAGCAGATACACTGTGTGAGGAGGACTGCAGATACACTGTGTGAGGAGGACTGCAGATACACTGTGTGAGGAGGACTGCAGATACACTGTGTGAGGAGGACTGCAGATACACTGTGTGAGGAGGACTGCAGATACACTGTGTGAGGAGGACTGCAGATACACTGTGTGAGGAGGACTGTAGATACACTGTGTGAGGAGAACTGCAGATACACTGTGTGAGGAGGACTGCAGATACACTGTGCCGAGGAGGACTGCAGATATACTGTGCCGAGGAGGACTGCAGATACACTGTGTGAGGAGGACTGCAGATAAACTGTGTGAGGAGGACTGCAGATACACTGTGTGAGGAGGACTGCAGATACACTGTGTGAGGAGGACTGCAGATACACTGTGTGAGGAGGATGCATATACACAATGTGAGGAGGACAGCAGATACACTGTGTGAGGAGGACAGCAGATACACAGTGCTGAGGAGGACTGCAGATACACTGTGTGAGGAGGACTGCAGATACACCGTGTGAGTAGGACTGCAGATACACTGTGTGAGGAGGATGCAGATACACTATGTGAGGAGGATGCAGATACACTGTGTGAGGAGGACAGCAGATACACTGTGTGAGGAGGACAGCAGATACACAGTGCTGAGGAGGACTGCAGATACACTGTGTGAGGAGGACTGCAGATACACCGTGTGAGGAGGACTGCAGATACACCGTGTGAGGAGGACTGCAGATACACTGTGTGAGGAGGATGCAGATACACTGTGTGAGGAGGATGCAGATACACTGTGTGAGGAGGACAGCAGATAGAATGTGTGAGGAGGACTGCAGATACACTGTGTGGGGAGGACTGCAGATACACTGTGTGAGGAGGACAGCAGATACACTGTGTGAGGAGGACTGCAGATACACTGTGTGAGGAGGACAGCAGATACACTGTGTGAGCAGTACTGCAGATACACTGTGTGAGGAGGACTGCAGATACACTGTGTGAGAAGGACTGCAGATACACCGTGTGAGAAGGACTGCAGATACACCGTGTGAGAAGGACTGCAGACACACTGTGTGAGGAGGACAGCAGATACACTGTGTGAGGAGGACAGCAGATACACTGTGTGAGCAGGACTGCAGATACACTGTGCTGAGGAGGACTGCAGATACACTGTGCTGAGGAGGACTGCGGATACACTGTGTGAGGAGGACTGCAGACACACTGTGTGAGCAGGACTGCAGATACACTGTGTGAGGAGGACTGCAGATACACTGTGTGAGGAGGACTGCAGATACACTGTGTGAGGAGGGCTGCAGATACACTGTGTGAGGAGGAGAGCAGATACACTGTGTGAGGAGGACTGCAGATACACTTTGTGAGGAGGACAGCAGATACACTGTGTGAGGAGGGCTACAGATACACTGTGTGAGGAGGGCTGCAGATACACTGTGTGAGGAGGACAGCAGATAGACTGTGTGATGAGGACAGCAGATAGACTGTGTAAGGAGGACAGCAGAGAGAATGTGTGAGGAGGACAGCAGATACACTTTGCTGAGGAGGACAGCAGATACACCGTGTGAGGAGGACAGCAGATACACTATGTGAGGAGGACTGCAGATACACTGTGTGAGGAGGACTGCAGATACACTGTGTCAGGAGGACTGCAGGTACACTGTGTGAGGAGGACTGCAGATACACTGTGTGAGGAGGACTGCAGATACACTGTGCCGAGGAGGACTGCAGATACACTGTGTGAGAAGGACTGCAGATACACTGTGTGAGGAGGACAGCAGATACACCGTGTCAGGAGGACTGCAGGCACACCGTGTGAGGAGGACTGCAGATACACTGTGTGAGGAGGACAGCAGATACACTGTGTGAGGAGGACAGCAGATACACTGTGAGGATCACAGCAGATACACTGTGTGAGGATGACAGCAGATACACTGTGTGAGGAGGACAGCAGATAGACTGTGTGAGGAGGACTGCAGATACACGGTGCCGAGGAGGACTGCAGATACACTGTGTGAGAAGGACTGCAGATACACTGTGTGAGGAGGACAGCAGATACACCGTGTCAGGAGGACTGCAGGCACACCGTGTGAGGAGGACTGCAGATACACTGTGTGACGAGGTCAGCAGATACACTGTGTGAGGAGGACAGCAGATACACTGTGCTGAGGAGGACTGCAGATACACTGTGCTTAGGAGGACAGCAGATACACTGTGTGAAGAGGACAGCAGATACACTGTGTCAAGAGGACTGCAGGCACACCGTGTGAGGAGGACTGCAGATACACTGTGTGAGGAGGACAGCAGATACACTGTGTGAGGAGGACAGCAGATACACTGTGCTGAGGAGGACTGCAGATACACTGTGCTGAGGAGGACTGCAGATACACTGTGTGTGGAGGACTGCAGATACACTGTGTGAGGAGGACTGCAGATACACTTTGTGAGGAGGACAGCAGATACACTGTGTGAGGAGGGCTGCAGATACACTGTGTGAGGAGGACAGTAGATACACTGTGCCGAGGAGGACTGCAGATACACTGTGTGAGGAGGACTGCAGATACACTGTGTCAGGAGGACTGCAGGTACACTGTGTGAGGAGGACTGCAGATACACTGTGTGAGTAGGACTGCAGATACACGGTGTGAGGAGGACTGCAGATACACCGTGTGAGGAGGACTGCAGATACACTGTGTGAGGAGGGCTGCAGATACACTGTGTGAGGAGGACAGCAGATACACTGTGTCAGGAGGACTGCAGGCACACTGTGTGAGGAGGACAGCAGATAGACAGTGTGAGGAGGACTGCAGATACACTGTGCCGAGGAGGACTGCAGATACACTGTGTGAGGAGGACTGAAGATACACTGTGTCAGGAGGACTGCAGGCACACTGTGTGAGGAGGACAGCAGATAGACAGTGTGAGGAGGACTGCAGATATACTGTGCTGAGGAGGACAGCAGATACACTGTGCTGAGGAGGACTGCAGATACACAGTGTGAGTAGGACAGCAGAAACACTGTGTGAGGAGGACTGAAGATACACTGTGCTGAGGAGGACTGCAGACACACTGTGTGAGGAGGAATGCAGATACACTGCGTGAGGAGGACAGCAGATAGACTGTGTGAGGAGGACAGCAGATAGACTGTGTGAGGAGGACAGCAGATAGACTGTGTAAGGAGGACAGCAGATAGAATGTGTGAGGAGGACAGCAGATACACTTTGCTGAGGAGGACAGCAGATACACTTTGCTGAGGAGGACAGCAGATACACCGTGTGAGGAGGACAGCAGATACACTGTGTGAGGAGGACTGCAGATACACTGTGTGAGGAGGACTGCAGATACACTGTGTGAGGAGGACTGCAGATACACTGTGTGAGGAGGACTGCAGATACACTGTGTGAGGAGGACAGCAGATACACTGTGTGAGGAGGACAGCAGATACACTGTGTGAGGAGGATTGCAGGTACACTGTGTGAGGAGGACTGCAGATACACTGTGTGAGGAGGACTGCAGATACACTGTGTGAGGAGGACTGCAGATACACTGTGTGAGATTGACAGCAGAAACACTGTGAGGATCACAGCAGATACACTGTGTGAGGATGACAGCAGATACACTGTGTGAGGAGGACAGCAGATAGACTGTGTGAGGAGGACTGCAGATACACTGTGCCGAGGAGGACTGCAGATACACTGTGTGAGAAGGACTGCAGATAGACTGTGTGAGGAGGACAGCAGATACACCGTGTCAGGAGGACTGCAGGCACACCGTGTGAGGAGGACTGCAGATACACTGTGTGAGGAGGACAGCAGATACACTGTGTGAGCAGGACTGCAGATACACTGTGCTGAGGAGTACTGCAGATACATTGTGTGAGGAGGACTGCAGACACACTGTGTGAGCAGGACTGCAGATACACTGTGTGAGGAGGACAGCAGATACACTGTGTGAGCAGGACTGCAGATAAACTGTGCTGAGGAGGACTGAAGATACACTGTGTGAGGAGGACTGCAGACACACTGTGTGAGCAGGACTGCAGATACACTGTGTGAGGAGGACTGCAGATACACTGTGTGAGGAGGGCTGCAGATACACCGTGTGAGAAGGACTGCAGATACACCGTGTGAGAAGTACTGCAGACACACTGTGTGAGGAGGACAGCAGATACACTGTGTGAGGAGGACAGCAGATACACTGTGTGAGCAGGACTGCAGATACACTGTGCTGAGGAGGACTGCAGATACACTGTGCTGAGGAGGACTGCAGATACACTGTGTGAGGAGGACTGCAGATACACTGTGTGAGGAGGACTGCAGACACACTGTGTGAGGAGGTCTGCAGATACACTGTGTGAGGAGGACTGCAGATACACTGTGTGAGAAGGACTGCAGATACAATGTGTGAGGAGGACTGCAGATACACCGTGTGAGGAGAACTGCAGATTCACTGTGTGAGGAGGGCTGCATATACACTGTGTGAGGAGGACAGCAGATACACTGTGCCGAGGAGGACTGCAGATACACTGTGTGAGGAGGACTGCAGATACACTGTGTCAGGAGGACTGCAGGTACACTGTGTGAGGAGGACAGCAGATAGACTGTGTGTGGAGGACTGAAGATACACTGTGTCAGGAGAACTGCAGGCACACTGTGTGAGGAGGACAGCAGATAGACAGTGTGAGGAGGACTGCAGATATACTGTGCTGAGGAGGACAGCAGATACACTGTGCTGAGGAGGACTGCAGATACACTGTGTGAGGAGGACAGCAGAAACACTGTGTGAGGAGGACTGAAGATACACTGTGCTGAGGAGGACTGCAGACACACTGTGTGAGGAGGAATGCAGATACACTGCGTGAGGAGGACAGCAGATAGACTGTGTGAGGAGGACAGCAGATAGACTGTGTGAGGAGGACAGCAGAGAGAATGTGTGAGGAGGACAGCAGATACACTTTGCTGAGGAGGGCAGCAGATACACCGTGTGAGGAGGACTGCAGGTACACTGTGTGAGGAGGACTGCAGATACACTGTGTCAGGAGGACTGCAGGTACACTGTGTGAGGAGGACTGCAGATACACTGTGTCAGGAGGACTGCAGGTACACTGTGTGAGGAGGACTGCAGATACACTGTGGCGAGGAGGACTGCAGATACACTGTGCGAGAAGGACTGCAGATACACTGTGTGAGGACAGCAGATACACCGTGTCAGGAGGACTGCAGGCACACCATGTGAGGAGGACTGCAGATACACTGTGTGAGGAGGACAGCAGATACACTGTGTAAGGAGGACAGCAGATACACTGTGAGGATCACAGCAGATACACTGTGTGAGGATGACAGCAGATACACTGTGTGAGGAGGACAGCAGATAGACTGTGTGAGGAGGACTGCAGATACACTGTGCCGAGGAGGACTGCAGATACACTGTGTGAGAAGGACTGCAGATACACCGTGTGAGGAGGACAGCAGATACACCGTGTCAGGAGGACTGCAGGCACACCGTGTGAGGAGGACTGCAGATACACTGTGTGAGGAGGACAGCAGATACACTGTGCTGAGGAGGACTGCAGATACACTGTGTGAGTAGGACAGCAGATACACTGTGTGAGGAGGACAGCAGATACACTGTGTCAGGAGGACTGCAGGCACACCGTGTGAGGAGGACTGCAGATACACTGTGTGAGGAGGACAGCAGATACACTGTGTGAGGAGGACAGCAGATACACTGTGCTGAGGAGGACTGCAGATACACTGTGTGAGGAGGACAGCAGATACACTGTGCTGAGGAGGACTGCAGATACACTGTGCTGAGGAGGACTGCAGATACACTGTGCTGAGGAGGACTGCAGATACACTGTGTGTGGAGGACTGCAGATACACTGTGTGAGGAGGACTGCAGATACACTTTGTGAGGAGGACAGCAGATACACTGTGTGAGGAGGGCTGCAGATACACTGTGTGAGGAGGACAGTAGATACACTGTGCCGAGGAGGACTGCAGATACACTGTGTGAGGAGGACTGCAGATACACTGTGTCAGGAGGACTGCAGGTACACTGTGCGAGGAGGACTGCAGATACACTGTGTGAGGAGGACTGCAGATACACTGTGTGAGAAGGACTGCAGATGCAATGTGTGAGGAGGACTGCAGATACACCGTGTGAGGAGGACTGCAGATACACTGTGTGAGGAGGGCTGCAGATACACTGTGTGAGGAGGACAGCAGATACACTGTGCCGAGGAGGACTGCAGATACACTGTGTGAGGAGGGCTGCAGATACACTGTGTCAGGAGGACTGCAGGTACACTGTGTGAGGAGGACATCAGATAGACTGTGTGAGGAGGACTGAAGATACACTGTGTCAGGAGGACTGCAGGCACACTGTGTGAGGAGGACAGCAGATAGACAGTGTGAGGAGGACTGCAGATATACTGTGCTGAGGAGGACAGCAGATACACTGTGCTGAGGAGGACTGCAGATACACTGTGTGAGGAGGACAGCAGAAACACTGTGTGAGGAGGACTGAAGATACACTGTGCTGAGGAGGACTGCAGACACACTGTGTGAGGAGGAATGCAGATACACTGCGTGAGGAGGACAGCAGATAGACTGTGTGAGGAGGACAGCAGATAGACTGTGTGAGGAGGACAGCAGATACACTGTGTGAGGAGGACAGCAGATACACTGTGTGAGGAGGACTGCAGATACACTGTGTGAGGAGGACTGCAGATACACTGTGTGAGGAGGACTGCAGATACACTGTGTGAGGAGGACTGCAGATACACTGTGTGAGGATGACAGCAGAAACACTGTGAGGATCACAGCAGATACACTGTGTGAGGATGACAGCAGATACACTGTGTGAGGAGGACAGCAGATAGACTGTGTGAGGAGGACTGCAGATACACTGTGCCGAGGAGGACTGCAGATACACTGTGTGAGAAGGACTGCAGATACACTGTGTGAGGAGGACAGCAGATACACCGTGTCAGGAGGACTGCAGGCACACCGTGTGAGGAGGACTGCAGATACACTGTGTGAGGAGGACAGCAGATACACTGTGTGAGGAGGACAGCAGATACACTGTGCTGAGGAGCACTGCAGATACACTGTGTGAGGAGGACAGCAGATACACTGTGTGAGGAGGACAGCAGATAGACTGTGTGAGGAGGACAGCAGATAGACTGTGTGAGGAGGACAGCAGATACACTGTGTGAGGAGGACAGCAGATACACTGTGTGAGGAGGACTGCAGATACACTGTGTGAGGAGGACTGCAGATACACTGTGCTACGGAGCACTGCAGATACAATGTGTGAGGAGGACAGCAGATACACTGCGTGAGGAGGACAGCAGATAGACTGTGTGAGGAGGACAGCAGATAGACTGTGTGAGGAGGACAGCAGATACACTGTGTGAGGAGGACAGCAGATACACTGTGTGAGGAGGACTGCAGATACACTGTGTGAGGAGGACTGCAGATACACTATGTGAGGAGGACTGCAAATACACTGTGTGAGGAGGACTGCAGATACACTGTGTGAGGAGGACTGCAGATACACTGTGCCGAGGAGGACTGCAGATACACTGTGTGAGAAGGACTGCAGATACACTGTGTGAGGAGGACAGCAGATACACCGTGTCAGGAGGACTGCAGGCACACCGTGTGAGGAGGACTGCAGATACACTGTGTGAGGAGGACAGCAGATACACTGTGTGAGGAGGACAGCAGATACACTGTGCTGAGGAGCACTGCAGATACACTGTGTGAGGAGGACAGCAGATACACTGTGTGAGGAGGACAGCAGATACACTGTGTCAGGAGGACTGCAGGCACACCGTGTGAGGAGGACTGCAGATACACTGTGTGAGGAGGACAGCAGATACACTGTGTGAGGAGGACAGCAGATACACTGTGCTGAGGAGGACTGCAGATACACTGTGTGTGGAGGACTGCAGATACACAGTGTGAGGAGGACTGCAGATACACTTTGTGAGGAGGACAGCAGATACACTGTGTGAGGAGGGCTGCAGATACACTGTGTGAGGAGGACAGTAGATACACTGTGCCGAGGAGGACTGCAGATACACTGTGTGAGGAGGACTGCAGATACACTGTGTCAGGAGGACTGCAGGTACACTGTGTGAGGCGGACTGCAGATACACTGTGTGAGGAGGACTGCAGATACACTGTGTGAGAAGGACTGCAGATGCAATGTGTGAGGAGGACTGCAGATACACCGTGTGAGGAGGACTGCAGATACACTGTGTGAGGAGGGCTGCAGATACACTGTGTGAGGAGGACAGCAGATACACTGTGCCGAGGAGGACTGCAGATACACTGTGCTGAGGAGGACTGCAGATACACAGTGTGAGGAGGACAGCAGAAACACTGTGTGAGGAGGACTGAAGATACACTGTGCTGAGGAGGACTGCAGACACACTGTGTGAGGAGGAATGCAGATACACTGCGTGAGGAGGACAGCAGATAGACTGTGTGAGGAGGACAGCAGATAGACTGTGTGAGGAGGACAGCAGATAGAATGTGTGAGGAGGACAGCAGATACACTTTGCTGAGGAGGACAGCAGATACACCGTGTGAGGAGGACAGCAGATACACTGTGTGAGGAGGACTGCAGATACACTGTGTGAGGAGGACTGCAGATACACTGTGTGAGGAGGACTGCAGATACACTGTGTGAGGAGGACTGCAGATACACTGTGTGAGGAGGACAGCAGATACACTGTGTGAGGAGGACAGCAGATACACTGTGTGAGGAGGACTGCAGATACACTGTGTGAGGAGGACTGCAGATACACTGTGTGAGGAGGACTGCAGATACACTGTGTGAGGAGGACTGCAGATACACTGTGTGAGGATGACAGCAGAAACACTGTGAGGATCACAGCAGATACACTGTGTGAGGATGACAGCAGATACACTGTGTGAGGAGGACAGCAGATACACTGTGTGAGGAGGACTGCAGATACACTGTGTGAGAAGGACTGCAAATACACTGTGTGAGGAGGACAGCAGATACACCGTGTCAGGAGGACTGCAGGCACACCGTGTGAGGAGGACTGCAGATACACTGTGTGAGGAGGACAGCAGATACACTGTGTGAGGAGGACAGCAGATACACTGTGCTGAGGAGCACTGCAGATACACTGTGTGAGGAGGACAGCAGATACACTGTGCTGAGGAGCACTGCAGATACACTGTGTGAGGAGGACAGCAGATACACTGTGTGAGGAGGACAGCAGATACACTGTGTCAGGAGGACTGCAGATACACTGTGTCAGGAGGACTGCAGGCACACCGTGTGAGGAGGACTGCAGATACACTGTGTGAGGAGGACAGCAGATACACTGTGTGAGGAGGACAGCAGATACACTGTGCTGAGGAGGACTGCAGATACACTGTGTGAGGAGGACAACAGATAGACTGTGTGAGGAGGACTGAAGATACACTGTGCTGAGGAGGACTGCAGACACACTGTGTGAGGAGGAATGCAGATACACTGCGTGAGGAGGACAGCAGATAGACTGTGTGAGGAGGACAGCAGATACACTGTGTGAGGAGGACAGCAGATACACTGTGTGAGGAGGACTGCAGATACACTGTGTGAGGAGGACTGCAGATACACTGTGTGAGGAGGACTGCAGATACACTGTGTGAGGAGGACTGCAGATACACTGTGTGAGGATGACAGCAGAAACAGTGTGAGGATCACAGCAGATACACTGTGTGAGGATGACAGCAGATACACTGTGTGAGGAGGACAGCAGATAGACTGTGTGAGGAGGACTGCAGATACACTGTGCCGAGGAGGACTGCAGATACACTGTGTGAGAAGGACTGCAGATACACTGTGTGAGGAGGACAGCAGATACACCGTGTCAGGAGGACTGCAGGCACACCGTGTGAGGAGGACTGCAGATACACTGTGTGAGGAGGACAGCAGATACACTGTGTGAGGAGGACAGCAGATACACTGTGCTGAGGAGCACTGCAGATACACTGTGTGAGGAGGACAGCAGATACACTGTGTGAGGAGGACAGCAGATAGACTGTGTGAGGAGGACAGCAGATAGACTGTGTGAGGAGGACAGCAGATACACTGTGTGAGGAGGACAGCAGATACACTGTGTGAGGAGGACTGCAGATACACTGTGTGAGGAGGACTGCAGATACACTGTGCTGAGGAGCACTGCAGATACACTGTGTGAGGAGGACAGCAGATACACTGCGTGAGGAGGACAGCAGATAGACTGTGTGAGGAGGACAGCAGATAGACTGTGTGAGGAGGACAGCAGATACACTGTGTGAGGAGGACAGCAGATACACTGTGTGAGGAGGACTGCAGATACACTGTGTGAGGAGGACTGCAGATACACTATGTGAGGAGGACTGCAAATACACTGTGTGAGGAGGACTGCAGATACACTGTGTGAGAAGGACTGCAGATACACTGTGTGAGGAGGACAGCAGATACACCGTGTCAGGAGGACTGCAGGCACACCGTGTGAGGAGGACTGCAGATACACTGTGTGAGGAGGACAGCAGATACACTGTGTGAGGAGGACAGCAGATACACTGTGCTGAGGAGCACTGCAGATACACTGTGTGAGGAGGACAGCAGATACACTGTGTGAGGAGGACAGCAGATACACTGTGTCAGGAGGACTGCAGGCACACCGTGTGAGGAGGACTGCAGATACACTGTGTGAGGAGGACAGCAGATACACTGTGTGAGGAGGACAGCAGATACACTGTGCTGAGGAGGACTGCAGATACACTGTGTGTGGAGGACTGCAGATACACTGTGTGAGGAGGACTGCAGATACACTTTGTGAGGAGGACAGCAGATACACTGTGTGAGGAGGGCTGCAGATACACTGTGTGAGGAGGACAGTAGATACACTGTGCCAAGGAGGACTGCAGATACACTGTGTGAGGAGGACTGCAGATACACTGTGTCAGGAGGACTGCAGGTACACTGTGTGAGGAGGACTGCAGATACACCGTGTGAGGAGGACTGCAGATACACTGTGTGAGGAGGGCTGCAGATACACTGTGTGAGGAGGACAGCAGATACACTGTGCCAAGGAGGACTGCAGATACACTGTGCTGAGGAGGACTGCAGATACACAGTGTGAGGAGGACAGCAGAAACACTGTGTGAGGAGGACTGAAGATACACTGTGCTGAGGAGGACTGCAGACACACTGTGTGAGGAGGAATGCAGATACACTGCGTGAGGAGGACAGCAGATAGACTGTGTGAGGAGGACAGCAGATAGACTGTGTGAGGAGGACAGCAGATAGAATGTGTGAGGAGGACAGCAGATACACTTTGCTGAGGAGGACAGCAGATACACCGTGTGAGGAGGACAGCAGATACACTGTGTGAGGAGGACTGCAGATACACTGTGTGAGGAGGACTGCAGATACACTGTGTGAGGAGGACTGCAGATACACTGTGTGAGGAGGACTGCAGATACACTGTGTGAGGAGGACAGCAGATACACTGTGTGAGGAGGACAGCAGATACACTGTGTGAGGAGGACTGCAGATACACTGTGTGAGGAGGACTGCAGATACACTGTGTGAGGAGGACTGCAGATACACTGTGTGAGGAGGACTGCAGATACACTGTGTGAGGATGACAGCAGAAACACTGTGAGGATCACAGCAGATACACTGTGTGAGGATGACAGCAGATACACTGTGTGAGGAGGACAGCAGATACACTGTGTGAGGAGGACTGCAGATACACTGTGCCGAGGAGGACTGCAGATACACTGTGTGAGAAGGACTGCAAATACACTGTGTGAGGAGGACAGCAGATACACCGTGTCAGGAGGACTGCAGGCACACCGTGTGAGGAGGACTGCAGATACACTGTGTGAGGAGGACAGCAGATACACTGTGTGAGGAGGACAGCAGATACACTGTGCTGAGGAGCACTGCAGATACACTGTGTGAGGAGGACAGCAGATACACTGTGTGAGGAGGACAGCAGATACACTGTGTCAGGAGGACTGCAGATACACTGTGTCAGGAGGACTGCAAGCACACCGTGTGAGGAGGACTGCAGATACACTGTGTGAGGAGGACAGCAGATACACTGTGTGAGGAGGACAGCAGATACACTGTGCTGAGGAGGACTGCAGATACACTGTGTGAGGAGGACAACAGATAGACTGTGTGAGGAGGACTGAAGATACACTGTGCTGAGGAGGACTGCAGACACACTGTGTGAGGAGGAATGCAGATACACTGCGTGAGGAGGACAGCAGATAGACTGTGTGAGGAGGACAGCAGATAGACTGTGTGAGGAGGACTGAAGATACACTGTGTGAGGAGGACAGCAGATAGACTGTGTGAGGAGGACAGCAGATAGAATGTGTGAGGAGGACAGCAGATACACTTTGCTGAGGAGGAAAGCAGATACACCGTGTGAGGAGGACTGCAGATACACTGTGTGAGGAGTACTGCAGATACACTGTGTGAGGAGGACTGCATACACAGCATAAGGAGGAGTGCAGATACACTGTGTGAGGAGGACTGCATACACTGCATAAGGAGGACTGCAGATACACTGTGTGAGGAGAACTGCATACACTGCATAAGGAGGACTGCAGATACACTGTGTGAGGAGGACAGCAGAAACACTGTGAGGATCACAGCAGATACACTGTGTGAGGATGACAGCAGATACACTGTGTGAGGAGGACAGCAGATAGACTGTGTGAGGAGGACTGCAGATACACTGTGCTGAGGAGGACTGCAGATACACTGTGTGAGGAGGACAGCAGATACACTGTGTGAGGAGGACAGCAGATACACCGTGTGAGGAGGACTGCAGATACACTGTGTGAGGAGGACAGCAGATACACTGTGTGAGGAGGACTGCAGATACACCGTGTGAGGAGGACTGCAGATACACTGTGTGAGGAGGACAGCAGATATACTGTGCTGAGGAGGACTGCAGATACACTGTGTGAGGAGGACAGCAGATACACTGTGCTGAGGAGGACTGCAGATAGAATGTGTGAGGAGGACAGCAGACACACTGTGTGAGGAGGACAGCAGATACACCTTGTGAGGAGGACAGCAGATACACTGTGCTGAGGAGGACAGCAGATACACTGTGCTGAGGAGGACTGCAGATACACTGTGTGAGGAGGACAGCAGATACACTGTGCTGAAGAGGACTGCAGATACACTGTGTGAGGAGGACTGCAGATACACTGTGTGAGGAGGACAGCAGATACACTGTGCTGAGGAGGACTGCAAATACACCGTGTGAGGAGGACTGCAGATACACTGTGTGAGGAGGACAGCAGATACACTGTGCTGAGGAGGACTGCAGATACACCGTGTGAGGAGGACTGCAGATACACTGTGTGAGGAGGACAGCAGATACACTGTGCTGAGGAGGACTGCAGATACACTGTGTGAGGAGGACAGCAGATACACTGTGCTGAGGAGGACTGCAGATAGAATGTGTGAGGAGGACTGCAGACACACTGTGTGAGGAGGACAGCAGATACACCTTGTGAGGAGGACAGCAGATACACCGTGTGAGGAGGAGAGCAGATAGACTGTGTGAGGAGGACAGCAGATAGAATGTGTGAGGAGGACTGCAGATACACTGTGCTCAGGAGGACTGCAGATACACTGTGTGAGGAGGAAAGCAGATACACCGTGTGAGGAGGACTGCAGATACACTGTGTGAGGAGGACTGCAGATACACTGTGTCAGGAGGACTGCAGGTACACTGTGTGAGGAGGACAGCAGATAGACTGTGTGAGGAGGACTGAAGATACACTGTGTCAGGAGGACTGCAGGCACACTGTGTGAGGAGGACAGCAGATAGACAGTGTGAGGAGGACAGCAGATATACTGTGCTGAGGAGGACAGCAGATACATTGTGCTGAGGAGGACTGTAGATACACTGTGTGAGGAGGACAGCAGAAACACTGTGTGAGGAGGACTGAAGATACATTGTGCTGAGGAGGACTGCAGACACACTGTGTGAGGAGGACTGCACATACACTGCGTGAGGAGGACAGCAGAAACACTGTGTGAGGAGGACTGAAGATACATTGTGCTGAGGAGGACTGCAGACACACTGTGTGAGGAGGACTGCAGATACACTGTGTGAGGAGTACAGCAGATAGAATATGTGAGGAGGACAGCAGATACATTTTGCTGAGGAGGACAGCAGATACACCGTGTGAGGATGACTGCAGATATACTGTGTGAGGAGGACTGCAGATACACTGTGTGAGGATGACAGCAGATAGACTGTGTGAGGAGGACAGCAGATAGACTGTGTGAGGAGGACTGAAGATATACTGTGTGAGGAGGACTGCAGATACACTGTGTCAGGAGGACTGCAGGTACACTGTGTGAGGAGGACAGCAGAAACACTGTGTGAAGAGGACTGAAGATACACTGTGCTAAGGAGGACTGCAGACACACTGTGCTGAGGAGGACTGCAGACACACTGCGTGAGGAGGAATGCAGATACACTGCGTGAGGAGGACAACAGATAGACTGTGTGAGGAGGACAACAGATAGACTGTGTGAGGAGGACTGAAGATACACTGTGTGAGAAGGACTGCAGATACACTGTGTGAGTAGGACAGCAGATAGAATGTGTGAGGAGGACAGCAGATACACTTTGCTGAGGAGGACAGCAGATACACCGTGTGAGGAGGACTGCAGATACACTGTGTGAGGAGGACTGCAGATACACTGTGTGAGGAGGACTGCAGATACACTGTGTGAGGAGGACTGCAGATACACTGTGTGAGGAGGACTGCAGATACACTGTGTGAGGATGACAGCAGAAACACTGTGAGGATCACAGCAGATACACTGTGTAAGGATGACAGCAGATACACTGTGTGAGGAGGACAGCAGATAGACTGTGTGAGGAGGACTGCAGATACACTGTGCTGAGGAGGACTGCAGATACACTGTGTGAGGAGGACAGCAGATACACTGTGCTGAGGAGGACTGCAGATACACTGTGTGAGGAGGACAGCAGATACACTGTATGAAGAGGACAGCAGATACACTGTGCTGAGAAGGACTGCAGATACACTGTGTGAGGAGGACTGCAGATACACTGTGCTGAGGAGGACTGCAGATACACTGTGTGAGGAGGATTGCAGATACACTGGGCTGAGGAGGACAGCAGATACACTGTGCTGAGGAGGACTGCAGATACACCATGTGAGGAGGACTGCATATACACTGTGCTGAGGAGGACTGCAGATACACTGTGTGAGGAGGACAGCAGATACACTGTGCTGAGGAGGACTGCAGATACACCGTGTGAGGAGGACTGCAGATACACTGTGTCAGGAGGACTGAAGATACACTTTGTGAGGAGGACAGCAGATACACTGTGTGAGGAGGACAGCAGATACACTGTGTCAGGAGGACTGCAGGTACACTGTGTGAGGAGGACAGAAGATAGACTGTGTGAGGAGGACTGAAGATACACTGTGTCAGGAGGACTGCAGGCACAATGTGTGAGGAGGACTGCAGATAGACAGTGTGAGGAGGACTGCAGATATACTGTGCTGAGGAGGACAGCAGATACACTGTGCTGAGGAGGACTGCAGGCACACTGTGTGAGGAGGACAGCAGATAGACAGTGTGAGGAGGTCTGCAGATATACTGTGCTGAGGAGGACAGCAGATACACTGTGCTGAGGAGGACTGCAGATACACTGTGTGAGGAGGACAGCAGAAACACTGTGTGAGGAGGACTGAAGATACATTGTGCTGAGGAGGACTGCAGACACACTGTGTGAGTAGGACTGCAGATACACTGCGTGAGGAGGACAGCAGAAACACTGTGTGAGGAGGACTGAAGATACATTGTGCTGAGGAGGACTGCAGACACACTGTGTGAGGAGGACTGCAGATACACTGCGTGAGGAGGACAGCAGATACACTGTGTGAGGAGGACAGCAGATAGACTGTGTGAGGAGGACTGAAGATACACTGTGTGAGGAGGACAGCAGATAGACTGTGTGAGGAGGACAGCAGATAGAATGTGTGAGGAGGACAGCAGATACACTTTGCTGAGGAGGACAGCAGATACACCGTGTGAGGAGGACTGCAGATATACTGTGTGAGGAGGACTGCAGATACACTGTGTGAGGATGACAGCAGAAACACTGTGAGGATCACAGTAGATACACTGTGTGAGGATGACAGCAGATACACTGTGTGAGGAGGACAGCAGATAGACTGTGTGAGGAGGACTGCAGATACACTGTGTGAGGAGGACTGCAGATACACTGTGTCAGGAGGACTGCAGGTACACTGTGTGAGGAGGACAGCAGAAACACTGTGTGAGGAGGACTGAAGATACACTGTGCTAAGGAGGACTGCAGACACACTGTGCTGAGGAGGACTGCAGACACACTGTGTGAGGAGGAATGCAGTCACACTGCGTGAGGAGGAATGCAGATACACTGCGTGAGGAGGACAGCAGATACACTGTGTGAGGAGGACAGCAGATAGACTGTGTGAGGAGGACTGAAGATACACTGTGTGAGGAGGACTGCAGATACACTGTGTGAGAAGGACAGCAGATAGAATGTGTGAGGAGGACAGCAGATACACTTTGCTGAGGAGGACAGCAGATACACCGTGTGAGGAGGACTGCAGATACACTGTGTGAGGAGGACTGCAGATACACTGTGTGAGGAGGACTGCAGATACACTGTGTGAGGAGGACTGCAGATACACTGTGTGAGGAGGACTGCAGATACACTGTGTGAGGATGACAGCAGAAACACTGTGAGGATCACAGTAGACACACTGTGTGAGGATGACAGCAGATACACTGTGTGAGGAGGACAGCAGATAGACTGTGTGAGGAGGACTGCAGATACACTGTGTGAGGAGGACTGCAGATACACTGTGTCAGGAGGACTGCAGGTACACTGTGTGAGGAGGACAGCAGAAACACTGTGTGAGGAGGACTGAAGATACACTGTGCTAAGGAGGACTGCAGACACACTGTGCTGAGGAGGACTGCAGACACACTGTGTGAGGAGGAATGCAGACACACTGCGTGAGGAGGAATGCAGATACACTGCGTGAGGAGGAATGCAGATACACTGCGTGAGGAGGACAGCAGATACACTGTGTGAGGAGGACAGCAGATAGACTGTGTGAGGAGGACTGAAGATACACTGTGTGAGGAGGACTGCAGATACACTGTGTCAGGAGGACAGCAGATAGAATGTGTGAGGAGGACAGCAGATACACTTTGCTGAGGAGGACAGCAGATACACCGTGTGAGGAGGACTGCAGATACACTGTGCTGAGGAGGACTGCAGATACACTGTGTGAGGAGGACAGCAGATACACCGTGTGAGGAGGACTGCAGATACACTGTGTGAGGAGGACTGCAGATACACTGTGTCAGGAGGACTGCAGGTACACTGTGTGAGGAGGACTGCAGATACACTGTGTGAGGATGACAGCAGAAACACTGTGAGGATCACAGTAGATACACTGTGTGAGGATGACAGCAGATACACTGTGTGAGGAGGACAGCAGATAGACTGTGTGAGGAGGACTGAAGATATACTGTGTGAGGAGGACTGCAGATACACTGTGTCAGGAGGACTGCAGGTACACTGTGTGAGGAGGACAGCAGAAACACTGTGTGAAGAGGACTGAAGATACACTGTGCTAAGGAGGACTGCAGACACACTGTGCTGAGGAGGACTGCAGACACACTGCGTGAGGAGGAATGCAGACACACTGCGTGAGGAGGAATGCAGATACACTGCGTGAGGAGGACAGCAGATACACTGTGTGAGGAGGACAGCAGATAGACTGTGTGAGGAGGACTGAAGATACACTGTGTGAGGAGGACTGCAGATACACTGTGTGAGGAGGACAGCAGATAGAATGTGTGAGGAGGACAGCAGATACACTTTGCTGAGGAGGACAGCAGATACACCGTGTGAGGAGGACTGCAGATACACTGTGTGAGGAGGACTGCAGATACACTGTGTGAGGAGGACTGCAGATACACTGTGTGAGGAGGACTGCAGATACACTGTGTGAGGAGGACTGCAGATACACTGTGTGAGGATGACAGCAGAAACACTGTGAGGATCACAGCAGATACACTGTGTGAGGATGACAGCAGATACACTGTGTGAGGAGGACAGCAGATAGACTGTGTGAGGAGGACTGCAGATACACTGTGTGAGGAGGACAGCAGATACACTGTGTGAGGAGGACTGCAGATACACTGTATGAGGATGACAGCAGAAACACTGTGAGGATCACAGTAGATACACTGTGTGAGGATGACAGCAGATACACTGTGTGAGGAGGACAGCAGATAGACTGTGTGAGGAGGACTGCAGATACACTGTGTGAGGAGGACTGCAGATACACTGTGTCAGGAGGACTGCAGGTACACTGTGTGAGGAGGACAGCAGAAACACTGTGTGAGGAGGACTGAAGATACACTGTGCTAAGGAGGACTGCAGACACACTGTGCTGAGGAGGACTGCAGACACACTGCGTGAGGAGGAATGCAGATACACTGCGTGAGGAGGACAGCAGATACACTGTGTGAGGAGGACTGCAGATACACTGTGTGAGGAGGACAGCAGATAGAATGTGTGAGGAGGACAGCAGATACACTTTGCTGAGGAGGACAGCAGATACACCGTGTGAGGAGGACTGCAGATACACTGTGTGAGGAGGACAGCAGATACACTGTGTGAGGAGGACTGCAGATACACTGTGTGAGGAGGACTGCAGATACACTATGAGGAGGACAGCAGATACACTGTGTGAGGAGGACTGCAGATACACTGTGTGAGGAGGACTGCAGATACACTGTGTGAGGAGGACTGCAGATACACTGTGTGAGGAGGACAGCAGATACACTGTGTGAGGAGGACAGCAGATACACTGTGTGAGGAGGACTGCAGATACACTGTGTGAGGAGGGCTGCAGATACACTGTGTGAGGAGGACAGCAGATACACTGTGTGAGGAGGACAGCAGATACACTGTGTGAGGAGGACAGCAGATACACTGTGTGAGGAGGACTGCAGATACACTGTGTGAGGAGGGCTGCAGATACACTGTGTGAGGAGGACAGCAGATACACTGTGTGAGGAGGACAGCAGATACACCGTGTGAGGAAGGAGCGAGGAGGAGACAAAGAAACAGGACAGGTTTTTTTAATATTATTGTTATTTAGTTGTAAACCATCAAGATATTCCCCAGTGCCGTGGAATGGGCGGAGAGGCCAATAACAATACAATTGCAACATACCCCGGTACAGTAAATAACCAAAGCTCTGTCCCATGGGGCTTACACTCTTAGCTATAAAGAGGTTGCAATGTGCTAAATGCAGAAAATAAGCCCTGTCTGCGGTGTCACTGTTCTCATTGGGTGTTACTAATAATCAAGTGTCCCGACTTGCCCTGTTAGAAAGTGGGTAAGTGTAATTAAAATAGACTAATATCATAGCTGCATTAGTCCAGTCCAATACATTGCAGCAATTAAATATATGAACACATCTATTGTTTCGTGTACCTTATTAATAGATGCAGGTTTACATTTTTTTTTAACTGTTTCAGTGCCGGACTTGCAGCAGACCTCCGGGATTGGCGCCATAATGTCATCTGGTACGTCAATCGGGCACTCAAAAGGTTAATACATATTAATTACCCGGAACCTGAGGAAGGGATAAAATTAGCTCCCAAGGCTACGGCCCCAGTATCAGCTGCAACACGCGCGCCTGGCGTGTGCGTGCATGTGTGAAAGACGCGATTTGCGATCTGTGGCTGAGCTGCAGAGGGAACAATAAGATCACGATGAGGGGGGGGCGTGGCGGGGACGTGGCCATGTCACGTGGCTGGTTTGCCCAGATTGGCTGAACCGCTGCCGTGATGTGGACAGCGCTCCGTCCCCTCTAGCAACGACAAGATTCTTGTCTTTGCAAAAATGCGGTCGTGCATCGCGATCCGTACATGCGCTTGCAGGCTGCCCGGCCCCATAGAGGGGCGGATCTTGTTCCTGCAGCACACGCCGTAGCGCTCGCCGCAGCCTACACTGGGGACTCAGACTACGAATGTTACACTTTGCTAGTCCAGTGATCCTTTTGCTGCCCTAAGGGAGCAACTCCCTTGCATGTCAGGGCATACATCTCCTGCCAATAAAAAAAACAAATGGAACATTAGCATTTAAAGTAAAAGTAGCAGAGCTCCGTCTCGCCAGCAGGCACGATAACCAAACTCCTGTAGTGAGACAGGAATACAGCACTAAAGCAACCTAGCACAGCTAAAAGGCCAGCATCCTGCCAACCAGATTGCATGTAGCAACAAGGATCCAGTTATGCCAAGGGGTTGTGCCCATGCCAGCCAGTAATAGCAGCCTCTGCTGGGAACATTGGCAACAAATGATCCCAAACAGGAAAGTGTTGCAAATATCTTACACTGCTGGGGATGTGTTCTAAAAGCTGTTCTATATATCAATGGATGCTTTAAAACTCATTAAAAATGGCATTAATAGTAGACTAATAATAATAAAAACACAGCATAATCTAATACTGATTTACAGTATTTTCATAAAAGCTCATATAAGATTTCACATATTTTGTTGCTTTAACTAAAGTCTCCTGACTTCAAAACTGGAGCAAAGTCTGTGCAAAAGAATTGCACCAGTGGAACCCCCCATTGCTTTCAATGGGATTCTTTTCCTTTGATGAATATTATATAGCTATTTTTTTGCAGTGGTTTTGCACTACTTTTGCAGCGGTGAGATTTTAGTGAACAGATCTCGGTGTATTTCTTGGTGAGTGTGTAAGTCCTGCGCTCACGGTTGTGTTCTGTTTTGCGATTACTTGATGTGCTTGTGGCAGCAAACCTTCTATTTTTGGAAATGTCTGTTTAGACTTTGCATCAGTCGCTTTGCACATGTATCAGTGTGGTGTTACGTGTGCACTGCATGTGCAGTGTGTGTTAGTGAATTTGTGCATTAAGTGCTGGGTACCGATGTGCAAACCTTTCACGCGCTTAGGCGAATATCCCTTATTTCCATTCGCTTTCGATACGAAAGTTTGCAGCAAATCCGATTAATGCTGAAAAGCCTCGCACTTCTGTTTACCTTCTCTCCCGAAACTCCATCCAACGTGTAAAATAAACATTTAAGTCCCTGACCTGCCATTTAAAAAAAAAAAGGGCAAACTGCGAATTTTGACCCGCTTGGGTAAAACTCTTGGCGCCAAAAAGTTTAATCGAATATTTTCTGAGATTTTTTTAATTCTACCTCTTTAAAAGTTCGATCGAATCTTTCAGGGATTCGTTTGCAACGCTTCGCTGTAAACACCGGCAAAGCGGATCGCGTCGGCGCCTCCAGTGCTGGCATTAAAGATCAGCGGCTACAAACGGCAGGTGGTAGGTAGCACAGACAGCCCCAGGTCCCACCATACAGCATAGGAGTTGTAGCTTATTGCCCCCCCTCCTGTTTGCATGCTGCTGTGTACTGTATGCGACCCTGATTGGGCAGTAAATGAATGCAGGGCTCGCGGTCTGCACGTTGTCAGCTTGCAGGATCAGCCAGTGGAAAATAGCTGATGTATCTTTAACTCGCAGAGGGTGCAGCCTCCTCTGACAATGGAAACTTTCTGAGTGTTTCCCTCCTGCCAAGCCCCAGAAAAAGGAAGCTTGTTCCGCTGAGTTCAACCCCAGACAGCTTCACAACTTCCTTCCTGCTTGCTGCAAATTTTTTTTTTTTTTAATACATTGTACAAATATTGTAGGAAAAAAACACACACACACACACACACACCCACACACCCCCCCACCCCCCCCCCCACACACACACACACACACAACAATGTTGCAGCTGAAGAGGTGATCCTGAGTTTAGCAGAGACAGATAGAGCTGGTGGTGACACAGATCTCAGGGAAGCTCAGGCTGGAGGAGGGGGTTGATCACTGGGGAGGAAGAACCCTGCAGGATTTTTCCATCCCTCTCTCTACCAGTTTGAGCTCTTGGAGATGAGAGGTTGAGTGCGGAATACCCATCTGATTGCACAGGTAAGGGCTGCTGCTGCTGCATTCTCTCTTGGCTATCTGTGCACAGCAGAGCTGCTGTGTGTGATGTGAGGGGGTCACTGTCTGATTGTGTCCGTTCAATGCTGTGATCATCAGCAGGAGAGAGATGGCACATTTTTAATGGAGTTTTTTTTTCCTCCCCACTGGGAAAATGGCAAGATCCCTCTCCCATCTTTTCATACCAGTAGACGTGCTGTGTTCTGCTTGTCTGTGGATTTGTCCTCTCCCCATACAGACGGGATTGTAATTAGATTGTAAGCTCTTTGGAGCAAAGTCTCCTGTTGCCTTGTCATTTACCTGTTGCACTTATCTCCATTGTATTGTACTCACCTCCTGTTGTAAAGCGCTGTGTGTACTTGCCTGGCGCTATATAAATACGATGGTACATACATAATGTACAGTATCTGGGAGACTGGATCTCCAGTAACTGAGATACACGGTCCGTTTTCAGGGACTTTGGATTGATGAGCTTGCCTTTTTCCTGTACATGGACAGATCTGTTCGTGTTGTGTGTGGAAGTTGTCATGTCAGCCTTTGGCGGCGTCCACGCTAGCGCTGAGCGCGCGGCGCATGCCGAGTTTAGTTACTGCAATTTAAATTGGCCCGTCCCCGCTAACGCAGTGCACGCCCGCGCTCTCCCAAGCTTGGCACTTGGAGAGACAAAAAAAAAAGGGAGTTTGAAGCGCGCTCAACATGCCCCCAACGCCCCCTCTGCGCGCGCTTGCAAAATAGACAGGACACCCGGCGCTCATGCTTGGCGAGCTGGGGATGTCACCGCTCTCAACATGAGCGCGGTCAGCGCCAGTGGGGTCGCAGCCTTATTATTATGCCGCTTTAGAGCTATTCTCCCATGAGCAGCCACATAGAGAAATGTATCGTGCGGAGAATTGGGGGAGCAGTGAACACTGAGGGCCGTTCTCCTTGTTGTGTGTCTGTGTTGTGTAAGTGTGTGGATTAGCCCTTTGTGCATTTTTTTTTTTGTACATTTAAATGGGGCTTTGACGAAAGGCAAAGACGGTCAGATTATCAGATTATGAACTAGAACAGTTCCTCAATTAGCTCTTATTAGTTCAACTGGCAGCGAAGGGGTTAAACCCCCCCACAAACGTGCTGAAATTGTAAAAAAAAAAACAGGCAAACAAACAATAATGGGTCTGGAGACGCCAAATTTGTATAACAAAGGAGATTCTGATAAACCCTCCCTCGTTCTGCGCTACAATATATACCTATTATAGTTTATTACAGTATATCAAAGTGTAAAAGCAGTTAAACAATGGACCTGGCACGGGAGCGCTGAGTTTATATAAGAACACGGCGGTGGTTATAACAGCGTTGTGGAGACGGTTTAATAAATGGCAAAAGTTGAATGACACTGAGCGCTCCGGGGCAATAGAGGACGTCTAATGTCAGTATACTGCTGTGCTAATCAGTGGCTGTCATATGGAAACGGGTGATACTGTACATTGTAACATGATGGGCATTAGTGGGCAGGGGGTCCAGATTCTGTAGGTTTACATACAAACAAAAGAACTGGCTATGGGAAAGATATGAGTGATTAACCCCTAAACTACTGACTCCAGATGCTTATCCTCCCTGCCCTTGTAACAAATGTCATTTTACCCCCTACTGTGTCTGTCTCCCAATATACAACACGATTGCATGCTCTTGGGGGGCAGGGTCACCCTTTGCCTCATGTTGATAGTTACTTGTCGCCCTTATCACCCCGTTGCTTGTACTTTATTTTCCCTGTGAGGTACATTTTGTAAAGCGCTGTGTAGACCGCTGGCGCGACGGAAAATAAAATGATACGACGCATACACGCATTATCATTTCTTTCAAACGAACCAACCTATTCTGTAGCGTAGTACAATGGGGGGTGTGATGGCCATAACAGTACAATGACAAAATGAACATACATTGGGCTATCAGGTCATGGAAGAGGAGAGTTAATCATTTATCTCCACAGTTCAATAGGGTCTAACATAGGGGGGGGGGGGTGACTGCCTTACTCAAGGGTTGGCAACATGTCCGGTTTTCAGGATATCTCTGCTTCAGCGCAGGTGGCTCAGTCGAAGCCACTGCTATGCGGGCCGTGCTGCTGATGAAAGGGTTAAATGGAAGACAGATAATATAAGACAGGATAACGCCCCTTTGAACGTTGGGGCAAGTGATGCGTAAACTGAATTAAAGTTGGCTTTTTTGACATTTACTCTTGACATTTTTTAGGCAGTGTATTCATGTACAGTATATTTCTTATTACGTTATGATGGGGTTTTAGTGAACAACAGCTATCTACATCTTTCCCCCCAAAATACATAAAGTATTACAATACAGTAGTACAGTCCAAACAATACTTATCTATAGCCACATATCTATATCCACATATATATATATATACACACATATATAGAAATACACACACACACACACACACACACACAGGCAAAATAGTTATTTTTTGTTAATATGGCAAAGTAGGGATAATAAGGACAGGTGACATAACACAACCTGCCACAGTTCTGTAAAGGTGGATTGTATTTTCCCACAAAACCTTTAAAATCAGGGAAGCAAGGTCCCATTTAACCTCACAGGTAGCGTTGTGTTGCAACATACCTAGTTTTGAAGTCCTTAATGCTAGGTGTATTGAAGTTTTGGAGCACTGCAGGTGTTCAGTTACCTACAGATAATCCTGAATTTTGAGGCATAAAAGAGGGTAACCAAACTCCTGCAGCGCCTTAGTACTATTGCACACATTGTGTTGTCTCATTACAAAGCAAGTTGTGCAAAATAGGACTTTTAAGTGAGGTGACCAGGTTAGATATATATTCAATGCTTGAAGCACCTCCCGCTCTCCGACAGCATTTGCGACCTCACAGGCCTACTCTTATGTCAAAATATAGTCTATTGAAAGGCCATTTGTTTTTGTTCCAGAACCCCAAAATCTTACTTTTTTGGGGGTTCTCAGACTTGAACGCCTTTTCTCTGTCGCAGCCTTTTGAATACATGATCCGGTCGTTCTTTGGGTTATGGTTAGCCAAGCCAACTGGTCTTGGGAACCTCTTCTTTAGAAGATACTACATGTTGTCATAAAAGGACAAAGTGCTGTGGAGGGATGGACGCGTTTTCTTCTACCCTATCAGCAAGATTTCAGATATGCCCATATTGTTAGTAGAGTGACTGGAAGGGGGGGACCTACTGTCAATGTCACCTTTCATGTAGGTGAAGTGGTTCAAATCTTAGGCCTCGGAAATAGTAGGCGTGCGGGCGTGACGGAGCGGGTGGCGTCACGCGCCCGTCTGCTGCAGAGACGATCCGTGGCCCGTGGGATGGGGCGGAGGAGACGCGACAGGGAGGTATGTCGGAGGCGTGGCCATGACGTCACGTGGAGCCGTCCACCCTCATTGGCTGAACCGCTCACGTGACCCGCCCGTGGCGCGCGACAAAATCTAAAGGTTTTGCCTTTGCGAAAAATCGTCCCGCGTCGTCGCTCGCGTGCACAAGGCGCGCTCTATGTCACATCAGCCTAACTTCAAATCACGTGAGCAGCCTTACCTCATTATCCTCAAAGCCAATAACGCTAAGTCATGCTTTCTCCCGGGAAGGAGCATTAACGCTTAGCGGTTGTTAGCGATAATTAGATGCAAAGGAGACGTTTACCCTAATATCACGTATCCACTACAGTCTGTCCGGGTTAACGCAGGGACTTATCATAACGTTAGTTAAGTCATAGCTAAACGTGCAGTTACTCCCATCCAGACCCTGGTTTTTGTTTCTCTCCACACAAACAATAAAAGCCCTTTTGCAGGTCTGCAAAGAAGTCGTGCTCATTAGCTTAGTGCACGTGCCTTATTGTTCTCAGTAACATCATGCTATGAGCCCTGATTTAATGGAACAGTGTGGATCTATGCCTTAGTACAGGGCTGGGCAACTCCAGTCCTCAAGAGTCACCAACAGTCAGGTTTATCAGGATATCCCTGCTTCAGCACAGGTGGCTCAATCAGTGGCCGAGTCTTCGACTGTGTCACTGATGAAGCCACCTGTGCTGAAGCAGGGATATCCTTACAGTCTGACCTGTTGGCGACCCTTGGGGACTGGAGTTGCCCACCCCCTGCCTCAGTATCGTCTCATTACCTTGGGATGGTCACTTTATCTATGTGCCCGTTGCACATATCAAATAATTAAACACAATTGTAGGCTCGTGATCCATGCTGGCAAAATGATGTGGGTGTCATTCATTATATGTATTTATTATTCTTCATACGTGTGCTCTCGCTGGCCTTTTTGCTAAGCAAATTTCTGTCAAGTATTCCATGACCGGTTTATTGGCATACAAACACCTTTATACAAAACAGGGTTACCACTTTTTTTTTTTTTTTTTTTTTAAAGCCAAAAGAGATACAGTATTTTCTATATTTTAATGTCAGTGACTTTGTGCCACATGTCAAATCAAGAGGCTGAGATGGTGAGCCAAACCGTGACTACTTTTGTCTGCTTCTGGCTGTGTAAAGTGTAGCCAACATGTTAACAAAGTTTCTCACTTTGGAACCAGATCTGTTTGGTCAATAAGCCTCTCTCCCTGTAACGTGTGCTGCTAAATGGTGTTTGAAATATAGCACTGTGTTGCGTTGGCAGCAAGGAGTATGTGTTTAATAAGTCAACCAAATAGAATAGATGAAGTGTAGTAATTACAAGTAGTAACCAACCAGCATTGCATTTAAACGGGAGCATGAGGAAGAACATGCTATTTTCTCTGGTTTGGTGACCCAACCTTGGGCTTATTCATATGGCAACATTAGTCAATTAAAATAAATCTTTGCACCTTATCAGTGACTTTGTGCACTTAAAGAAAGCATGTCCTAACAGCACTTCCATTCCACCCACTGTGCGTTATTGAAAGAATTGTGCTTCCACTGTCTTCTACAATAAAAGACCTTCTTTGGTGGGATTTGGAGGGGATTTGAGAGCTTACAGGTCTGCAGTCTTTGGAAGCCCTAGTTGTGTCTTGCGACGTTGTCCTGCAGTCCTGAGATGTTGTTACTGAGAATACCCCAACGATATTTGATTGAGTTTGAGTCAGGAGTGGCCAACGCCGGTCCTCAAGGGCCACCAACAATATTTTAAGGATATCGCTGCTTCAGCACAGGTGGCTCCATCAAGGCTCAGCCACTGACGGAGCCACCTGTGCTGAAGCAAGGATATCCTGATAATCTGACTGTTTGGTGGGCCCTTGAGGACAGGAGTTGCCCACCCCTGCTTAATGCTGTTCGATGCACTTAAATGTCCTTATTGGAAGTCAGAGATAAAACTTCTGAACATGACAGGCTGCCCCCACCTAAGATCTGATTAGATGTGCCATCTTCGGGTTGGACCCCTGGACACCTCTGTGTTTGTATTTCTATCACTAATGCTCTATGCTCGTCTGTGGCCAAGTGTGCCACACTGCTGCTTTTTAAATGTTTTTGGGCCATGGTAGTTTGTTTGACCCTTTAGGGTTAATAGAATAGGGTATACAAAGACACAAAGCCCCTTCAGAGTCCAGCCACATGTCTCTCACAGGATTCCAACGAGATTATTCAATAAACCCTGAACGTATCAGAGCTTATTAAATAAGCCCTCAAGTATTTTGTCGGAAACTCCCATAGGAACTGTGGATTCATCCCTGTTGATGAATCTGTGTTATTATTATTATTATTGTTTATTTGTTAAGCACCAACATATTCCACAGCATGGTACAATGGGGGCACAGAGACTGATAATTACATAGAGTTATATACAAATAAGGACAGATACAGAGAGGCAATGAGAGCCCTGCTCCTCAGAGCTTACATACACTCTAGAGAGTTTAGACGGTTTTATCAGAATGGAATTCACAGATACTGTAATGATATGTAATAATAAGGGGGAAATAATCATCCACTTTACAATATACAGTAAAGGTAACCAAACTCCAGCGAGCCTATTCACGGCTCATGCAGGTTCCCCAAGCCAGCTCCAGTCTCGCACACATCATACGGCGTTTACACTTACAGAGACCAACATTCTGGGCATGGATGTGCAAATGACCACTCTATCATCATGGTGAATGGCATTAAGTGAGCTTCATTGTCTTGTACTGTTAGCTTTCAGACTCTTATGATCTCTGCCACAGTGAAAGCAGACACAGCACATGTGCCAGAAGTTTATGATTTAAATGTTTTTCTTCTCTCCCTCCCTCTCTCCTCATTTGCAGCTGATTTGTTTATGGAGGTTTGGGCAGCGGCCCAGCTCAGCTCTCCTCAGTCCAGCTTTCCGGGCGATGCTGCTGCTCTCCTGGAAGGGAAGGGGAGGGGATCCCCGTGTGTGAGCCCCAGGTGCACCGCCCACGTTGTGTCTGAAGCTCCCCTCCTCACAGTACTATGGCTGTATATTGCTATGCCTTGAATAGCTTGGTGATGATGAATAATAGCAATGTGAAGACAGGCAATGTGACAAAGACAAGCCCGAGCTGCCAGAGACCCGTGCTGCCCGTGCCTGACAGGCGGAGCACCTACTGCCCGCTGCTGGTGAGCCCACCACTTCCGCTCTATAGCCCAGGACCTTCCAGTCCCGGGGGCTCTCCCAGGAGTCCTTACACCACGTCTTTTATCTTCCCTGGTGAGACACAAGAGCGGCCGAGGAGCCGGAGCCCTAGCTGGAGCTGCAGAGGCGGACAGACACCACGAGCTGGAAGGTGTCCTTCCCCAATGCGACTTCAGGGTGGCAACATGGGAGAAGCAGGATCAGTGATAGGCTCGCGATTGAGAGCGTTATCAGGGATAGGAGATGGAACAGCTTCAGGATCTGGCATAGGTTCAGGAATGTGGCTGGGGGAATCGGAGGACAAGAGGCGTCTGGCTCGGATCCAGCGGGAGCTTCAGAATGTGCAGGTCAATCAGGTGGTGGGACTTTTTGAAGCGCACATCCAGGCTCAGAACTGCCCGCTGTCCCCTGTGCTGCGGAGTCCAAGATTGTGCAGCAGGTCCCCATCCCCCTTACGCAGAGCCAGGGGAGAAGAGATGACTTTCTGCTTTGGCCAGGATGTAGTGCGCAGAGTGTCGGGCTGCAGCCGGGAAGGAATGCCGGTGATTCCTACAACTCCATCAGTGGATTCCACAGTGGAAAAGGACCTATCCAGAACTAACAATGCAGTGTGTACAGGGCAGTCATGCGACAATCACTCCTACCAGGAAGACTCTACCAAGCCCAGCTCTCCAGGAGGGATCAGGCCAGGACCTATCCCTGCTGTTATTGTGACTGACCACGGGGCGGATGAGGATGGACAAGTGGAGAACAATAGTTATGGCAACAACCCAACGTCTTTCCCCAGGAAACTGTCATCCTCCTCCGCCTCCTCTACTGGCTTCTCCTCCTCCTGGGATGACTCTGAGGACGATGTGTCTAGTGACCCTGAGCGATCCCCAGACCGGAGCACCCCTTTCCTTCAGACTGTCGAGCAGCAGAAGCCACGCGTGGTAAGTGCACATTACCATCAATTCAAGTTTTTCTGAATATGCTTTGCATTGAGATCTAAAACACATGCCCCTAAAACTAAAAGGAACCGGCACTCCAGAGGTCTTCATACAAAGAGATGTTAATCCACATAGATCAACGTTTCGGTCAAGATGACAAAGGTCAGTGTGTTTGACCGAAACGTTGATCTACAGTATGTGGACTAAAATCTCACTTTTCGTATGAAGACCTCTGGAGTGCCGGTTCCTTTTAGTTTTAGGAGGATGTGCCCTATTGTAGAGGTCTCATCAGTGGGGGATGAACGCTGTGCACGTGATCCAGTTGCATACATCCAGTGAGTGCACCTATTTCTTTCTTCCTTTGCATTGAGATCTTACTGTAGATTTTGAGATCCACCACCATTTCTTTTTTTTGCAGACCCTAGTTGTAAAGAGGTGAAATTCCATTTAAAAAAAATTGTTGGTCCCAAGTTAGTTATCTTTTTCACTTCATTCTTTTAATGAGATTTTATCATTAAAGTTGGAGTGGTTCTGGAAAATCTTTAGCTTTGTCATTCCAGATCGTAGATGTCACACCGTGTAGAAAAACATCATGCTATCTACTTCACGTGGTTATCCAATTGACGGCCATTTAAATTCTAAATAGGAAACAAGTGTTTCCATCACGGATTCCAAACGGCGGTGTTTTTACTTTGCATAAAACTTTGCTGAGATAGTATCATGCTCCAAAAACTGCTTTAACAGATGAGTCCTTTTTGAGGAGGTCTTCGTTGAAGCGGATTCAATTGAGGTTGTCATAGTACACTATATGCAACATTTTTCTGCCTCCCAACTTGTCATATTCAGGGACATTTAAAGAGTGCAGCAGTAAGTAGGCACTTATTTGTGCACTTGAATGATGCTTAATGCTCAACAGTTTGAAACACCATTTGATTTTTGAGGTTACGATTGTCCTTTTTAATCAGCATTTGCAGTGTTGAGTGATACTGAGCAAGACAGTACTTTGTAAAAAGCTGATTTAGCTTGAGAGAGTTTAGAGCAGGGGTGGGCAACTCCAGTCCTCAAGGGCTAGCAACGAGTCTCTGATTGAGCCACCTGTGTTGTTGCCCTTGAGGCCTGGAGTTGACCACTCCTGGCCAAAATGATTCACGGCTCTCTCGTGTATGGCATTTTTCACTTTTACTACTTCTGTCTGTGTGTTCAGATTCAGGTTGGCGGAGGAATTTTCAGCTTTAACGTAAATGCTTCAGATGACTCCGGGCATAAGTCATTTTCCCACTAACTGCATTGTGTGCGATGTTTGTCAGAGATAAGAAGTGTGAAGGAAATCATAAATACAGCTTGGTTTTGCAGAATTACAAACCAAACCAGGCACACTCTCTTCAGTGCAAGATATAGGTATGTTCCCCATTGCACTTCAGCTTCCTTTTCAAGCTCGGAAAAAGTGTCACATGTGCAGGGAGGGAGTTTGGACTTTGTTTAGCAGATTCATTATTTTCGTTTTATTCGTTAAGCGCTTTCAGAACTGCGGATTCATTGCAGGCTTTACTGAACCAAAAAAATTACTTTTTCTTAGATGTAACTGAGCTTTCAAAACCTCCCATATCTCTTCTGTACAAGTGCACATTACGTCTTGCCAAAACTCTCACTGGTCCATTAGGGCCTTTATCCGATATACCGTGAAGCCACTTCCCAGGGCTCTGGAGCTCACCTCTTTGAAGACGACTGCACTTGAGTGTCACCGATCTTCTGGTACTTGACCATGTGATGGCTTGGTGTAGCGATCGTATGGTCACGGGAACCTGCCCCCCCCCTCAGGACATGATCGTGTTCACCGCCCCAATGGATCTCCCCCCACACCCCCAGAAAATGAGCATTTCTAGCATGACGGACACTGTACGGCATAGGGCACCAGGAGTGCCAATCCTTATTACATACAGGGTATGTCTTGGGAAACAAAGGGTTGAATAAGGGCTTAAAAGGGCCTAAAGTGCTTTGAGAGTTACTCTGAATATGGCTTTTATAAGCATGTCCTGTGGAAACAATGCCTGTCTTGCAGGGACAATGCACAGGCAGAGTCAATTACTGGCATAATGAAAAAGTAGGGCAGAGAGGCAGTCTTGGGGTTTCTGAGCTCTGCGGCCATCAGGTTAAACCAGGGGTTCTCAACTCCAGTCCTCAAAACCCCCCTCCCCCCCCCCCCGCCCCCCACAGGTCAGGTTTTGAGGATATCCCTGCATCAGCACAGGTGGCTCAATCAGTGACTCAGTCTCAGACTGAGCTGTTTTGGGAGGGCGGGGGGGGGGGGGGGGGGGGGTTGTTGACTGGAGTTAAGCATCCCTGGGTTAAACATTCCAGAACAGAGGGTCCTGCTACGACAATACAGAACATCCAGTACCCTCATTAAGATTGAGTGGGCTAAGAAACACGACAAGCAGAAAATAACGCGTCTCCCGACCACCGCCGATGCCCTTGTTATAATGTGCCGTGAAGCCGCTCCTGTGTTTTGGAGAAGAGATTAGCTCTATCAATAACAATGGGATTAAAACCTCGTGTGTTGCAGGGAAGCCGATTCACAGCGTGTTGGAATGAAGGCGTGAGTGTTGATCGCATCAACGCCGCGTTCTACGCACTCCTCCAGCAGTGAGAGTTTCGGCTTATTCGCATGGCACCTCAATGTAACAAATCATTTTTGATGTCAGTTTTAGAGATGTTTCTGCAGAGCACCAGCAACAGAATTCAGCACAGACACATTCTCCCAGTCTTATGATACATGACTAAACTAGATAAATATGACTTCAGTAACTTCCCTTCTGTCAGATCTACCTTCAATATTGAAGTGAAATGCACTTTTCTGCGTAATAACGGAGGCTCCTAATTTTGAACGGGAAACGTGATGATACGTTTAGCATTATTAGTTCCTTTATCACTTTCGTTTTTTTCCTGTTGGGAAGTTTTTGACTTGACATAAAGTTGAAGTCAAATGAGATGTTTCCTTTGCCCAGCGGTAACACAGACACCAAGACGCCCCGGCCAATCAGTGCTGCAGGTGTGACTTAGCCCCTGTGCAATAATGCCTGCAGCGATCAGCCAAAAACTGCAATGGCTTTGAATGTGAGTTTGTGTCCAATCGCGGTGTGACCGGCTGCACCAGACTATATGGCAATGATTCAATAATGGCGCCGCTATCCGCCAAAACTCCAATTTGTACCATTATTTTTTTTTATATAAAATGCAGAATTTTATTAAGGTTTTTATAGGAAATAAACACAAAATAGGGAGTTGGGGTCAGGAGCACAGAAAGGAAAATAAAGTGAGTTTACATTCACGTGTCCACAGATTAATACAGAGTCAGGCAAACACAGGGACATTCCACATGGCCTTTAACTCTGCACATGTTGTTGGGCTTGGGCCATGAGAGAGGTGGGTGACTTTTGAGGGACGATGGTTCGGTGGCGGCTCATTCCTCTACCGCAGGGGTTCTTCACCTTTTGTACGTTAATCACCCCTAAGGGACCAACACGGTGCCCAATCACCCCACACCAATCATTTTATACATGACGTACCGGTACCATTTCAATATTTTGATTTCACCTCAACGAAGGCGTTCAACCGCGCCAGTAGCTAGACTGAAATGTTTAGTATATGGCCCTATATCTCTTTTTAGTAAGTACGTGTCACGGAAAATAATGGGTGGATCCCTATCGATCACACATTTATGTGGCGGGAGATAAAGAAGCTTTCACACAATGTATCGACATCGTGTTATTTTAATTTTTTTTTCAAACGGTTTTTATTAGGCATATTCATTTATACATACATTGGGTTACGTTACATTTCTGGCCTAATACAAATAGATTTTCCTTGTTCGGTTGGGGGTCGGGGGGGGAGAAAGCACACTCAGGGCCACTTTATGGTCCATGAGGTGTAGCGAAAGAGAGAAAAGGTATGTGAGAGAGAGGGGGGTGAGGAGTTGGGGAAAGGAGGGGGGGGGGGAGAGTGGTCATCCCTCCCCTCGTCCGGCCGCTCCGCTTCTAATCTTCTACAACCCTTAACTGTTTCTGTTATGGTGCAAGGGATTCTATTCTGAGTCTTTCTAGTGAATTATCCAGGGTTCCCAGATTTATAGAACCCTTCGGTAGATCGTTTTAGAAAAGCCGTAAGTTTTTCCATCCTCATTACCTCATTGAGTCTATTTTTCACCTGTTGTTTTGTGGGGGGTGCTGTCTTCTTCCAGGAGTATGCTCCCGAGCATCTTGCTGCTGTCAGAATAAAGGAGATTAATTTCCATACTGGGCGATCGATCTCCTCTATCGGTCTGCCCAGTATGAAGGACAATAACAGAAAAAGAAGACTAGCGCTCCAGGAGCTGAAAAGGTCTAAGGGAGATATCATCTTCCTCCAGGAGACGCACTTTGGATCTCAAGAGCTGCCCAAATTAATTAGCAATGTATTCCCGACGGGTTTCTTCTCATCATTTAATAGTAAAAAGCGCGGAGTAGCTATTCTACTCAGACAAGGAACCCCATTCAATATTACCAAAATGACTTCAGATCCAGAGGGTAGATTTCTAATGGTATACGGTTAGCTCGCGGGTACAGCAATCGCTCTGGTCAACATCTATGCGCCAAATGAAAATCAAACAGAATTCCTAAAAACAGTGCTAGAGAAGATTGATCCTAACTACCTACCCTCTTTGATTATAGGTGGGGACTTTAATATGCTGATAAACTCCACTGAGGACAGAGTCTCAACTCTGAATCGCTCACAAAGAGCATCCTCCCAGAAAATGGAGAGACAATTTAAAGCGATTACTATGGAAACGAATGTTTGATGTCTTGAGTTTTGTAGCTCAGAGCTCATAATAGCATTGTGGTGGGGTCTAGTCCGGGAGAACCCCTAAAGGTGAGCCAGGGCTGCCAAACCCTCTGGAATTTGGCATGTGTGTCATTTAGAAAGCTCGTCAGCTTTTCCATCTGGCAAACAAACCATTGCTTTTGGCTTATGATGGATATGGACAGGATTTTGTCCTGTTTCCAGAGGGCCGCCAGCGGATTCATGTACTTTTAATAACATTTTCGGGAACTTCCTTTTGTCCTTTTTCATTTCCAGCAGGAACTCTAAATGGAGCGGGATAAGGGGGAAATGGGCATGATTGCCAATTTTAATTGTTCCAACCTGGGCATAAGAGAATTAGATTTATCAAAGCGCACTTCGTGTCTGGAGGCCAATTAGGAAACAGGTTAAATTAGGGCAATAAAACTCAACCTAAACTCTAATTGACAATGTTTCCAAGTAATTGTTGGGATAAAGTTTAAACACAATACTTGTCTAATTATTTTCTGAGGCATCAATTGCTTAGTATTAAATATTCCTGCCACTGTTTCGTTTGATGAGACCCTATGCCCCTTAAACATGGACACATATGTTACGTGAATATTGAAGTTGGCTTGACAATCTTGCCAAGCAAGGGGAAGACTTCAAAGCATATTGAATAATATTTATGCCTTAAGAGTACAATTAACTAGTAGATAAGGTGTTACATGACTGAGTACTTCCACATTATTTTAAGCCTAGAATACATTTCTAAGTGGAATTGTGCCTTTAACATTGCCCATGCTAGAGGAGCTTCAATTATATTACTTAACCGCGCCTCGCAGCTCTCTTCTGATATATCGGGTAGTCTCAACGTCAGCTCAAATACCTACAGCAGATTGTAGAGAAAAATGGTATTTCCTTGCAAGGGAATATCTGTGGCGGTGGCTTGGCTCGCTGCACCTCCTCTGGGCAGCCTCTCTGACTTACTCTGCTTAGCCTGTTTGCTATGTTGAGTCATAAACAAACGGGTTTCCCTGCATGTGCCCATTCACGTAACACGTCTTTAAGAGCAAACAGCTGCCACCCTAGAACCCTGATGAAGGGAATCCCTAAAGGGCCAACGTAGGAGGCGCAGGAGAAGTTGCTCCAGGGACAAAGATTTTCATATACCAGCTAGGGATTTACACAGGAGGTTCGCATGCTCCTCCGTGCAGCCTCTCTGGCTGAGGGGTCCGCAGGTTCAAACCTTGGCACCCCCACTTTTGCCTTTTATCACCCTGCCTGTGATAATTGTCGCAGTGGTGGTAGTAACGGCACAAGGACGCACTATGCACCGCTGTCATCGTCTTAACAAACGTACGACTCAACGCCATTTCTCTTTTCACTCTTAGAACATTAATACTGCATACACTTTGTGGGGGGGCTTAGGTACACAAACCATGGTCCAGTTACAAACCCCGTTCCTGACGTGGCAGTGAAAGGGTTACGCACATTTACGGTTATTCAGAACAGGCGTATTACTGCTGTGTGGCAGAAACCAGGCTTCTATTGATTTATCGCCATATGTAAAAAAAAAAGCCTTTGAAATCCAAGCAGAAGGCTGTAAGAATGTTGGACGTGAATACTAACATTTGTGAACAAGAATAAGTGGGGAAAAAAACGACTTTGACGTACAGAAGATCAGAGACACACGTGTGTCATTGAAATGGTTTCTTCTGTTTGCATCTCTTCAGTGTTACTCAGAACATACGTGAAAAAACTGATGCCTGCGTGAGTGTCTCTGGTCTGGCAAAAGAGATTTTGAGCTGGGACTGAAAGTGTCACAGGAGTCATAAGGAAACAATGCAACATGCCGTTCAAATCCACATTTCTTGCAAACGTGTCCTATATTTTGGGCTTATTTTGCAATCTGTCCACCTTTATTCTCGTGTGAGCGACCGGTCACCCCTCACAGCTGTAACGAGAATCTACAGATGGACCCTGATTGTAACAAACTCTGGCAAAAATCAGGGTTATTGGTTTAGAAAGACAATTATAATTTCAAGCTATAATTGCCGTTTTAATTATATTTTAGGTGCATTCAAAACAATAAAATAAAAAAATATATATCCAAGCAATAGACTTTACTAGCTTACAGTACAGTTGCACACACCTTGCATTATTAAGTGACTTTTTAAATATCTGTGTCTTTCCATTTTTTACAGTGATATTGTAGTAACCCCGAGCTAAGTCCTTTTGCCACCTTGCTGTGTTATGTCATACTGTTGCTCTATCGCTTGCCTTTGGTGGGCAGGGCGTGGGCGAGGTCTACTAACTATCTAGTGGAAATTGAACCACATGTGGTTTTGAGATCTGCAGAAAGTGTCATGCAGTTATTCAGCTGCTCTGCGGCAAATGCAAGATTCTCTGGCAGGTTATGCAGAGCGGGCCTTGGGATGTCGGAGTTCCACTTCTGAAAATGAACGGACCACTGTCTCTAATTCAGGGGTAGCCAACTCCAGTCCTCAAGGGCCACCAGCAGGTCAGGTTTTCAGGATACCCCTGCTTCAGCACAGGTGGCTCAAATCGTCCCTGCTTCAGCACAGGTGTCTCAATCAGTGGCTCAGTCTTCGACCGAGCCACCTGTGCTGAAGCTGGGATATCCTAAAAACCTGACCTGTTGGTAGCCCTTGAGAACTGGAGTTGCCCACCCCTGCTTTAATTAATATTACTACTGCATATATATTTCTAATCCCCTATAGAAAAAACAAACCAGCATCAAGTTGGCAATACATGCTAGAGTGAAAGTTAATAGCCACAAGACACCTTCTCAGCGTTCAAAATGCAACACTACCAGTACCACTGCTTTCTTCTTTTCACACCAAGAGGACTGCTACAGTCTTTATTTTCACACTGGGAGTGCCACGGCAGTGTCATTTTATTCACAAAACAACAATGTCATTTTTAAAGAAGAGATTTATTTTAGAAGAAAAAAAAAAAACCTCACCCTTTTTTATATCTACAGCATAAATCCATTATAAAATACAGTTCAAATAATCTTGGCCCTCTTGGTTTGAGGGGTTCCCCTTCAGTCAAAAGCAAACACATCACAAACAGAGCCTCAGTTCAGCCCGATAATAATGAAGCGCTTAACATATTTGTATATCCGCAACTCGGCATTTTCCGTGCTGCAGAGAATAGCCAGCAATGTTGAACTGTTTAGGGAAAGGGATCGGTTTACTAATGTTTAAAATGCAAGAACAGGGTCCCCTTTCATGAATTCGCTCAAACAGTTCCTGCTTTTGCTTAGGATCCCACATACGGGCCCCTTTGTTCTCTCCCCAGCCTTTGACAGGTAGATTACGTCTCTCCGGTGACAGAGCAGTGAAGTTTCCATTCACTAGTGCAGGGGCCTGCAACCTCACACGGAAGAAGATGCATTTTATATCAAGTGTCTTTCTCCAAAATATTCCCAGAGCCGCAACACATGCATGAATATTACACCCACACAGAGAAAGTGGGGGGTACAGTGGCCTGTACTCCAAAGAAAATTCACTCCAATGCACACTACCTAAATTTAAAATTTAACCTTTAATATCAAGTACTTAAAACATATATTACCAAAGTGAAAATGTGATAAATAAATTAAATAAAGTAACTCGTGCAGACAGGCAGTCTCCAATGTTTAAATGCTCCAGTATATCATTAAAACTGGAGAATAGGAGGCTGCTAGGGTGCACACAGCCGGAGTGAGCAAACAAGCACCCCACTTCACTGATTAGCCTAATAAATCGTGAATATCGTAGTGGCTATTAATATCATTGATTATAACTTGATACTGGCAGTATAGCCTCCTAATCAGGTCTTGACCTGCTCCAGGAATCCTTGCCTAGCCGCTACCCTAATTTTATATATATATCAGCTAATCTAGTGAACGGCTGACAAGTACTGTATTAAAATAGCCCCATGAAGGGGGCTGACATCATCAACACGCGTCCAACGCGCGTTTCCCTCCTACTACGGAGCTTCCTCAGGGACAAAATTTGTATATATATAAAATTAGGGTAGCGGCTAGGCAAGGATTCCTGGAGCAGGTCAAGACCTGATTAGGAGGCTATACTGCCAGTATCAAGTTATAATCAGTGAAGTGGGGTGCTTGTTTGCTCACTCCGGCTGTGTGCACCCTAGCAGCCTCCTATTCTCCAGTTTTAATGATATAATGCAGCATTTAAACATTAGAGACTGCCTGTCTGCACGAGTTACTTTATTTAATTTATTTTTAAACGCTATCACATTTTCACTTTGGTAATATATGTTTTAAGTACTTGATATTAAAGGTTAAATTTTAAATTTAGGTAGTGTGCATTTGAGTGAATTTTCTTTGGAGTACAGGCCACTGTACCCCCCACTTTCTCTGATTCACTTCAGTTCACAGTTGCACCTACTTTTCATTATCAATTGAATTTATTATTATTAACATTTTCTACACAATTAGTATGGTTTAGTCGATCACTCCCTTATCCCCTCCTTTTTACACCAACACACACATATACTGTACACACACTAATAGGTATATACTGTATAAGCATTAACATACAACACATGCATGAATATTACACCCCCACAAACACACATACTGTACACACACTAATAGGTATATACATTAACATACAACACATGCATGAATATTACACCCCCACAAACACACATACTGTACACATACTAATAGGTATATACATTAACATACAACACATGCATGAATATTACACCCCCACAAACACACATACTGTACACATACTAATAGGTATATACATTAACATACAACACATGCATGAATATTACACCCCCACAAACACACATACTGTACACACACTAATAGGTATATGCATTAACATACAACACATGCATGAATATTACACCCCCACAAATACACATACTGTACACATACTAATAGGTATATGCATTAACATACAACACATGCATGAATATTACACCCCCACAAACACACACACACACACACACACACACACACACACACACATATACTGTACACACACTAATAGGTATATACTGTATAAGCATTAACATATGACAAAATATGTGGGGGAATAAAATGCATCTCACAATAATATGTCCCTTTATTTAGTTTTTTTCATTGTTTTTTTGTGCAAAACAGTGTCGTCTACAAATATACAATACATACACTACCCCCCCCCCCAAAAAACACCTACACCCCCCCTGAAATACATATATATTATATATATATATATATATATATATATATATATATATATATATAGTGCAGAATAAATGAGTTCTTCACTATTAGGTGATACCTTTTTTTATTTGGACTAACAATTTATGTCATAGGACAAGCTTTCGAGAGTTCTCCTCTCTTCCTCAGGTCACAGCGGTATATATATTTATATATTTAAAAAAAAAGTAAGTTATGGTGAAAAAGACAACAAAAACCTCCACCGTTAGCATATAGCCAATAAAGAATATCACTTGTGAGCACATTCACATGTCTTAGACAGGTCTGCAACCCTGCCTTTCACCATTATCACCTAGCATACAGTGCTCCCACTGCAGCAAGGGATTCTGGGATATAAATATATATATATATATTTCCCCTACCCTATGGGAGATGAGACAGCTACTACGTGTGTGTGTGTGTGTGTTTGTATGTGTGTGTGTAGTACTTTATCTGTGTCTCACAAGAGGCCTGAACATCCGCTGCTGGGAGCCTGGGGTGTACGTGGATCGTCGGGTGACAGCACCTCCACCTGTGAGGAATCCTGACAGCGCCAGATAACCCCCTCACAGGACCCAATGCAATAGCTACACACAGTACATATGATAACAGTTTACTACATGCAGATGATGATAATAGAGATAACAATATAACACACACCAAATAGGCCACGCACGACCGTAACCTCCCACAGGGCCCTCCAACCCAGCGTCCACACCCTGATGGGATATCCCAAAGTACTGAGGTGCCCCTGGGTACCTAACCACCCAGTGTCCACAGATGTCAACCCACCCAATATGTGTGACAGCGCTGCCCACAACTAACGTGTTATTGTTGGTGCACTTGGATAGATAATTGGTAGAGATAACTGCCAGGGGCTCCAGCACCCGGTAGCGCCGATTGAAGACAAGGGGCCGCCCGGCCCCGCACTGTCGTTGTCAGCGATGAGTCCGCCTCCACGTGGGGTGGTATCCTCTGACAGTCTCAGTATGCGTTGATGGTCTGGTCCCAGACCACAGGCCCATCTGCTGCACGGCGTCCTTTACTGTGTCCCTGACACTAACGAGATAATGGGGCAGTGTCCCTGTCTAAGGGCTTGTCCCTGTAGTAGCCACAAACTTTACATGGGAGTCGGGGCCTATGGGGCCTCTGGCCTAGTGCAGGGGCAACAGAAATCCTGCACACACACCCTACCCTCTCCTTGTCCCAGCTCCGTCTGACGTGCTCCTAGCGCGCCAAATGTATATCCTCAGCAGGGAATCCGGGCAGCCATATTGGCTGTGCAGCCCCGCATGGTATCTGCCCCTGGCATTATCTTATACTATATTAGTGAAAGCACTGTATGTTTGCCTGCCTGCCTGCATGCATGCCTGCCTGCTGGATGTCCGGTGTCCCTAGCGGCAATCTCATTGGTCCCTTGGCCCGCCCGCCCCCGCACACCTCTCATTGGCCTCACACACTCACACCACCCCCTTGGCCCGCCCCCCACACCTCTCATTGGCCTGAGGCGGAGTGACGGGCCAAAGGTCCAAAAAAATAAATAAAACACACACACACACACACACACACACACACACACACACACACACACACACACACACACACACACACACACACACACACACACACACACACACCTCTCTCCCCTCTCCAAATCACCTCTTCCCCCTCCCCAGCGGCATCACCTCTTCCCCCTCCCCAGCGGCATCACCTCTTCCCCCTCCCCAGCGGCATCACCTCTTCCCCCTCCCCAGCGGCATCACCTCTTCCCCCTCCCCAGCGGCATCACCTCTCCACCCTCACCGCTCCAAATCACCTCTTCCCCCTCCCCAGCGGCATCACCTCTTCCCCCTCCCCAGCGGCATCACCTCTTCCCCCTCCCCAGCGGCATCACCTCTTCCCCCTCCCCAGCGGCATCACCTCTTCCCCCTCCCCAGCGGCATCACCTCTTCCCCCTCCCCAGCGGCATCACCTCTCCCCCCTCACCGCTCCAAATCACCTCTCCCCGCTCCAAATCACCTCTCCCCGCTCCAAATCACCTCTCCCCCCTCCCCGCTCCAAATCACCTCGCTTCCCGCAGCTGCCACGCGGCGCGTAAGATGGCGGCTCCCCTTCCTCCCTCGCGGCGCCGAGTCAGACGGTGGCGGCGCCCGGAAGTACAGGTAGGTGTCGCTCCCCACCTCCGGCGCCAAACGGAACTGAGAAAGGGCGCATCAACTGAGGTGTGTGTGTGTGTGTGTGTGTGTGTGTGTGTGTGTGTCACTGTCCACTGCCCCCCCCTCCTATCCACTGCCCCCCCCTCCTGTCCACTGCCCCCCCCTCCTGTCCACTGCCCCCCCCTCCTGTCCACTGCGTCCCCCCTCCTGTCCACTGCGTCCCCCCTCCTGTCCCCCCTCCTGTCCACTGCCCCCCCCCCTCCTGTCCACTGCCCCCCCCTCCTGTCCACTGCCCCCCCCTCCTGTCCACTGCCCCCCCCTCCTGTCCACTGCCCCCCCTCCTGTCCACTGCCCCCCCTCCTGTCCACTGCCCCCCCCTCCTGTCCACTGCCCCCCCTCCTGTCCACTGCCCCCTCCCTCCTGTCCACTGCCCCCCCCCTCCTGTCCACTGCCCCCCCCCTCCTGTCCACTGCCCCCCCCTCCTGTCCACTGCCCCCCCCTCCTGTCCACTGCCCCCCCCTCCTGTCCACTGCCCCCCCCTCCTGTCCACTGCCCCCCCCCTCCTGTCCACTGCCCCCCCCTCCTGTCCACTGCCCCCTCCCTCCTGTCCACTGCCCCCCCCTCCTGTCCACTGCCCCCCCCTCCTGTCCACTGCCCCCCCCTCCTGTCCACTGCCCCCCCCCTCCGGTCCACTGCCCCCCCCCTCCTGTCCACTGCAGGAAATGCAGGGGGAGGAATCCATGCCTTTGAGGCGCCCCCCCCTCCCTCCCTTTGACGCCCCCCCCCTCCCTTTGACGCCCCCCCCCTCCCTTTGACGCCCCCCCTCCCTTTGACGCCCCCCCCTCCCTTTGACGCCCCCCCTCCCTTTGACGCCCCCCCTCCCTTTGACGCCCCCCCCTCCCTTTGACGCCCCCCCCCTCCCTTTGACGCCCCCCCCCCTCCCTTTGACGCCCCCCCCCCCCTCCCTTTGACGCCCCCCCCCTCCCTTTGATGCCCCCCCCCTCCCTTTGACGCCCCCCCCCTCCCTTTGACGCCCCCCCCTCCCTTTGACGCCCCCCCCCTCCCTTTGACGCCCCCCCCCTCCCTTTGACGCCCCCCCCCTCCCTTTGACGCCCCCCCCCTCCCTTTGACGCCCCCCCCCTCCCTTTGAGGCCCCCCCCCTCCCTTTGAGGCCCCCCCCCTCCCTTTGACACCCCCCCTTCCCTTTGACGCCCCCCCCTCCCTTTGACGCCCCCCCCTCCCTTTGACGCCCCCCCCTGCCTTTGACGCCCCCCCCTGCCTTTGACGCCCCGCGCGCACACACTGACTGACTGCCGCACGCACGCACACACTGACTGACGCGCACACAAAGCCTGACTGACGCACGCACACACTGACTGAGGCACACACTGACTGTGTGTGCGTCAGTCAGTCTGTGTGTGTTTGTGTTTCTGCCTCAGACTCACTGACGCGCGAGCAAACACACAGTGACTGACGCACACACGCTACATGAAGCTGTAAAGGAGGGAGGGAGGGGGGGGACTGGATTGATGTGAATGGGGGACAAACAGAGAGAGGGGGGAGGAGAGAGAGGAACGGGAACATTACATCCCGGGCAACGCCGGGTCTCTCAGCTAGTGGACAATAAAGCATGGCATGTTTAGGGGGTTAAACACAGATTTTCTGCCTGGTACACATGGCGTGTGAGGGTTTTCCCTTCCTTTAGCTGCTCCTTGCTTGTGTGACTGTTTTGCACAGGTTCTTGCCCAGGTGAAGTGTCTGCCCCTGTCACATCCCTTCTCTTGGTTGGTCCTCTGGCAGGGAGGGTAAAGGAAACAGTGGACCCCTTCCCCTCCATTTTCAATTGCCGCCGGGAAAAGGAAAAAAAAACAACAACTTTCTGAGTTTGCAAAGAAACTAAAACAGGCAGATATTTGCATTACGCATGGCTCCATTTGTTTAAAGAAACCAATGACCATGTTAACATTGGTTTGTGTGAGGAAATGGCACTATGGTCCTAGGCAAGCCACTTTATTACCAAGTGCCTCAGGTATCTCTCCCCCCCTTCCCCCATAACATTCATTTATCTTGAAAGTGAGCTACATGTGGTGCCATTTAAAGCTGCAGACCAAGCAATATCCTGTCTGTGTTTAAAAAAAATAAAATTATATATATATATACATATATATATTAGTACTGTACTATGAGAAAATACTTGTAGCATTTTTTTAAAACAACTCTGAATGACATCTTTAATGTATTATAATGTAACACGCATTTTTTGTTTCTACTGCAACCATTTACAAATCCTATCCCCTTCTGAAACAGGCTCTGGCACACCCTTTTTGAGCCCTGCCCTCTCTCTAGCAGTGCACCAATTGTATCTAGTGACTGCCCGGTCACATGATCTTCCCCACAGAACATTGCAGGTCCTCTGCTGCTGCACTGACAGGCATTTAGTGAATCCCGGAAGGATCACAGGAGAACGGTGTCACGGTAGCTTATGACAAGATATAATGAACACCAAATATCTGGGTTGAACTGAACGAGGCTTAGATATAATAAAATATAATTTATTCCTTAAATAAGGTGAACACAGCAATATAGTACAATTAACAGACAAGAAAATAACACTTACTTAGGGTTGGGGGATGGAGAAGTATCCACTAGCAATTCTCCAGCAGTCCAGTGACATTCAAGATGGTATAAGAAGCACAACTCCAGCACAACTAAAAACTGTAGGATTGACACAGTTTATATACCTGTGCAACCCTATTCTTAACATTTAACACAGCCTATTGGTGAACAATTATCTGTATCCACTCTCTAATGTGGAGACACAGACTAACCCATGCCCTCAGGTAACAATTAGATTGGCAGAGTTTGTTGATTGACTAATACTTAATCCCTAGACATTGGGTAACAATCAAGGCAGTTACTTTTTGATCACCGTGCTTAGGCTACTCAGCCGTCTGCCTTTCATGACTTATTAGCCTAGCAAATGGCGTCTGCATTTTCAGAACAGATTCAAAATAAAATACATATACACTTTAATATCTACACATATTAATAAGTTCCATTCTGGTGGGCTCAGTGGGTCGACCTTTGCCAGTTTTTAATGCCTACAGTGACTCCACATATTGGCCAAATATGAACTCTCTGCGACCTCCAGAACTGCAGATACAGAAATGCACTTTAAAACATTAAAATACATGCTTATAATGAAACATGGGAACAGGGGAACATACATTTTCAAGGTACAACAAGGTGCAAACCTCATCCCTGGACCGCAGTCCAGTTAACCCCTTGTCTCTCTGGTGAGGTCAGGGGATGGCCATATGGGGTGCAACCCCTTTAATACCGGGCCACCCCCTTTCTCCCTATACAAACGGCTAGATCGGCAACTTAGCCAATTACTTATCATTATGTGGATTGTATTAATGCTCATAACACAGGGGGAAAAAAAACAATTTTTTAAAAACGGCAGCTTGGACTGCTGCTTTAAAGCAGATTACCAACCTCGTTTTTGTTCACTTTTATTTTTTTAAAGGCCCAAAGCCTGCAGTAGAGTATCACATGGCAACTCCTGCTATTTATTCTACCACAAATCTGGAACAACCTACCAGATACTCTCACAGCCGCCACCAGTTTAAGTTCTTTCAAAACTAAAGCTGTCTCCCATTTTAATCTGGTCTGTAACTGTTACATTCGCCAATAACATATATTATCTTTAACTGTGCATGCAAAGTCTTGTATATAATGTATACCCTGTTCACTTATGTAACTGTATATGTAACCATGTATTATTTGTAATTTAACTCTATGCCCAGGACATACTTAAAAACGAGAGGTAACTCTGAATGTATTACTTCCTGGTAAAACATTTTTTTGTAAATAAATAAATTATTCTGACCTGCTCCGTCCCACACGGTGCCGAAGAAACACTTACAAAGTGAAACAGAATGGGGCACCTTGAATAAGAAAGTTCCGATCCTGTGATTGGCAGGAAATGTCACATTATTATTTAAAGCATTACACTACCCTTGTGCTTTTGCCAAGGATGAAACTGTAATGCACGTGGAGGATCAAATCTGAGGCTGTAGGAACAAATGATTTGCCATGTGATTTCCAGCCAAGGATAATGAGATCTGCAACACATTGGGAAAAGATTAATATTTGCCACGCTCCGCTAAATTATACAAGGTTTCATTGCTTCTCACAATACATTTTTTCCCCTCCACTTTAACTGTATTTCCAGATCTGGCTTGGCTTTGTTTTTACCTCTGCTATGACATTTAATGACTTATTTATGTCCACAATACGCATTACCTGGCGAGCCAGCGTCGTGCATTTCTTCCGCCATAGTTTTATAGTATTTCTGGAGTCGTCTACGGAACGAGAGAAAAGGCCAATAGATGACATCACCGCCATTATCACCACGCTTTATTCTAATTTCGTCTCGCAATATAAAATCACAGCTGCACACCATTTTTTTTTTCAAAAAGGAGGAGCTCTATTAAAAAAATAAATAAATAAATAATTTCAGTAAAATAGGATTCAATGCACCGAATATTTGGGGACTTTCTCACCAACCCCCAGATTCATCGAGGTCTGTTACAGGGTAACGCACCAGAACGGGCATGAATAGGAGGTACACTAACACCTACAGTATTCAGGTGAGTTAACATGCAATGGAGCTTGATGAATCTGGGGGAAAGATCTTTAAAACATACAGGATTAAATAAGTATTACAACCATTAAATGATTGAGGACCATTAACGAGTGACCGTGTCTTATCATACAGTAGGAACCTGATGACAGTGTTTACACCATTTGTATATACCCGTATATGTTAGGTTTGCGTTGTTCTTATGGTTATGGCAGCATTGCGGGTTTTATTATACATATCAAACATACACAGTGTACATTGCGATCACAGAACAGTTACTGTACTATGTAATGCAGCTCTCGGCTGCGAGATGTGGCTCGTAATGTGACCGCTTATTATTGGAAAGTTTATAGCATATGTTTGGTAAATGCCATAAGGGAGGCAGCACACAGTGGGGTTTTATGAACCAAAGTCTCCCAGTTGCAAAACAGGGATACAAAGTTGCACAAAATGAATCACTGAAAGTAATTATGTAACTCCCATAGGGCTTAACTAAATGCATTTGTTTCAATGAATAACACATACTGTATAACACAGTGAGAAAATGTGCATTCAAGTTGAATTGAAGCCAAATGCACTATTAATTATGTGTTAACAGCTTGAAAGTTTGGGTGTAAGTCAGTGGTTGCCAATTCCATGCCTCAAAGGCCACCACCAACAGGTCAGGTTTTATGGCTATCCCTGCTTCAGCACAGGTAGTGGTGTCTTCGATTGAGCCACCTGTGCTGAAGCAGGAATATTTATAAAACCGGACCTGTTGGTGGCCCTTAAAGACAGGAGTTAGCCGCCCCCCTTCTATGTTACGAAATCATCAACCTACCACCCTTCCCTCCTGTGCTCGGTCCCGATTTTGCAGGTTCTTCTGCATACATGTTCGTGCTGCAGCATTCTGCCAAGGCTGAGCTCAGACAGGCTGCTACACTACCGCGCGTCCGCAAGCCTGTCTGCTGGGCGGTGTGTGCTCATCCCCAGCAGGCAGAATGGCGCAACTTGGAGGCGGGACTTAAGTCATCCATTTAATTAAAAAAAAAGAAAGAAACAAAGTGTGTAATGTGATTGGCTGGCGAAATACACGTGACACAGCAGCGACAATGCTGTACTTCACCGCCAGGAGTCCCAGCCCACCTGCTCCCCTGGCCCTTAGCTGTGGTGCGGGTGGCGGAGGCAACAGGGCAGCGAGAGCCCATCCAGGTGGTCCCAAAACAGAAGTTAGGGCCGACTGGAAGTCGGGCCAAACTTCCATAATCACCTCCTGGGTGGGCTCCTGCCAAGCTGCTGCCACCTCCACCATAAGGACCACAGGTAGGGAGAAGAGTGAGGGGGGGGGGGGAGGAGAGAGATATAGGGATAGTGAACGATAGTGGGGGGGAGAAGAGGGGGAGAGTGAACAAGAGAGGGGGGAGAAGAGAGAGGGAGGGAGAAGAGAGAGAGGGGGCGGAGGATTAAAAGAGAAGAAGGCGGAGAGTGAGAAAGAATGGGAGATAGTGAGAGAAAGGAGTGATTGAGTGAGAGAAAGGGAGGTGGAGAGGGAGAAAGAGAGAGGATTCAGGAGATGCAGGTGAGAAGAACAGTATGTAGGGGAGAAGCTGGTGAGGAGGGGAGATTTGGTAAGCTTCACGGGGCCACGGAACTAATATAGATTCTACATTAAGTATGTGGCCCGCAAAGCTTACTAAAGCTTGTCAAGTGGCCCTCCGGCCAAAATAATTGCCCACCCCTGTCTTAGGCACTTTGGTCCTTATGAGGAATCACCCCGTGAAAGAACAAAGACGGATAAAAGATGCATTTTATCATACGTAATGCGGACAGATTGTACGATGTTCTCATCACTGTTACTTTACATCCGTTCCCCGAATCAGAGCCAAGCCACGTACCGTTTGCAAAGAACTGTTTACTAGCACTCAGGTTTCAAAAGTAGGTGATGTTATTTGCGGAAACTGCTTGTGAATTGTAAGGCTGGTGTGTTTCACACGCTTGCCGGTTGAAGTGGAAACTTTCTTTTTCACATACAAAATGACCTCATAGAAATTCCCTGCTCTAGTAATTATGTGAAAGAAAACAAACGTGAGCTCAGACATTCATCTCATAACCCAGGGACGCTCATCTCCTGTCTCCAAGACATCCCCCCCCCAACAGGTCAGGTTTTCAGGATATTCCAGCTTCAGCACAGGTGGCTCAATCAGAGGTTCAGTCTTAGACTTAGACTTAGTCTAAGACTGAGCCTCTGATTGAGCCACCTGTGCTGAAGCTGGGATATCCTGAAAACCTGACCTGTTAGGGGGTTTTGAGGACTGCAGATGAGCACCCCTGGTATAACCTATTTTCTGCCAGCGGGGCCTGCAGTGCATTGCTTTCGGTAGCATCTACTGGAGATTTGAACCATATGTAGTAAGGCACAATTTCATGGGAGCTATCCAAGTCTGGGGACAAAAGTACTGCACTAAATTTAATCAAGGATAAATATTCCAATTGAAATTCTGATAATATTGGTGCAAGGTTTTTGCATCAGTTATCCAGGGCAAGTGAAACGTCAATATGAGCTGAACTTTTGTCAAGAGACCAGATTTAATTTGTAATATAAATATACTGTACGGCACTGAAATTATTCAAGAGACAGCAGTGCACTTAAATTCACTATGATTCCCTCTGGCTCCTGCTTTTTATAGAAGGGGTCCATGTTAAAATGGATGTGAAGCAAAGGTGACACTGTGCGCTCATTTGCTGGTCATTTCCCAGAATCCCTGGCTGCAGTGGAAGCACTGAATGCTGGGAGATAATGGCGATAAGCATGTTAATATGGGCACAAGTGATTTTATGTATGGAATGGCACAGACCTGTCCGTTTCTTGCTTCTACGGCTGGTGTTTTACACCGCAGCAGTAAAAGCTTTTTTTTTTGTTTTTCAGGAAGGAATAGTAAACCGGTTTTCTCCCCAAAATAATATATTCATTGTAATGAGGGTGCAATGATTCCTTGGAATTAATGCACAACAGCTCTTACAATATTTGAGCAGCCCGTGTTTGTATCTCATATCAAACCTTAACTGTACGCAATAAAAAAAAGATAGAACAGGTGTGCGTGTTTTTTTTTTACACTTTGTAGGTGTGTGATGATCTCTTAAACCTTTAGAGCTTTGCTCTGCGGGTTTATAATATAGCTCGCGTTTCTAAAACAAATCCATAACACACGCTGATCTACCTATTATTATCTGTAAACATTAAACTTGCGCAGCTAAGCGTCCTTCCTGCGGGCCCAGAAACGTGATGTTCTGTACGTGATCCGGGAGCTTCAAACGTGCAGAGAGATACAGACCTCCCTAGGGGGCGCCAGTATTTCGGGAAGCAGGGGGTCCCCAGAGCTGAAATCAGTGGGGTTCAGCTGCAGACCAGCTTCAAACCTATGTAATAATAACAGCACATGAATTTTTCCTTTGAGAGTTGCTCGGGGAGACACAGAGAGAGGCGGCTTCTCTCTGGCACAGCTCTTACGCTGGACTGGCCGGCCCGGTAGGATTTAACGCTGCGGTGGTCCAATTCAGAAGCAGGGAAGCCCCCCGCAAAATTAAACCTCAAGAGCCACTTTCTGTTTTCGCGGCCGCAAATCGCCAGGCGGCACACACCTGAACGCGGCACCGCGAACAGCTAGTCTGTATTAACACGGGGCTGTCGCTGCGGCAAAATGTGCACCTTCTACTTCCCCTTCACATGCCGGCGCAGTTTAACCCTTCGAGTGCTGTGGCACAGGCGTGTCACTGGAGAACGATGAAACCGCCCCTATTTGTGTGTATATTTCCTTGCGAAAGTGCCTGCTTAATACGTCTCTCCCACTGCATCTCGATTATTATTTTTAACCATTAACCAGGAATCCACCCGAATGGCATTTTCTGTTCCATTGCCTGGCGCTGATCTGCGTTCCTTCAAGGAACCTCAGAGTTCCTGTGGTATTGGGCATTTAAAGCAGCGTGGTTTGCTGTTACTGTCAGTTATTGTGTAGCACACCTGACGAAGGAGGGTCCTCTAGAGTGGATCTGTGTCTCCCTGAGCGACAAGGGGTCAGGGCTCGCCCTGCCGGCCAATAAACATCGCCGGGATCTGACGTTGTTCTTCTCTATTTGTGACCCCAAATACAAATATGTCTCTGATACTAGGGGGTCCCGGGAGGGCAGGGGGCCATAGATGAGCACCAAAGGACCCCCAGGGTGGGTTGCTACTTTAAAATCCCCTGTGGAAGAATATTTGTCTGGTAGAACAATATGGCGGCTGTTATTGGTTGACCTGTGACCATGCATATCCTGGGAAGTGAGGTGCCGCTGGACTTCATTGTACCACCGTTTAACTCCAGCAATTTCCCCACCCTCCTGCTTCATATAATGTTAAAAATAAAATTGTGCTAAAGCTGGTTCAAACAATATCCTACATGTGTTTTTTTTAATTTTTTTTAAATAAATCAGTTCTGTACTATGAGAAAATACTTGTAGCATAAAAAAATATACATTTTAAATGTTTCTAATGTAACAAGCATTTTTGTTTCTATAGCAACCATTTACAAAGTCACATCCTCTTCCTGTTCTGAAACAGGCTCTGGCACACCCCTTTTGCCCTCTCTCTAGCAGTGCACCAATTGTATCTAATGACTGCCTGGCCACATGGTCTTCCCCACAGAACTTTGAATCTTGGGTCCTCTTCTGCTGCACTAACAGTGATTTAAACAACCCCCGAGCCGAATCTTCAGCGATCGATTACAGCAGGGGAGCGCAAACTTTTACAGCTGCGCCCCCCTTTCTGCCTGCTCCGGAGCTCGTGACCCTCCTCCTCCCTTTACCACTGCGTCAAATGACCGCTTCTGAATCCAGGTACGTTTTTTGTTGTTGCAGGGGCCTCACGCGATACCCCGGCATTTAATTTAAATGCCTGGGGGGAAAGCGCGGGACCTCTGCAACCGCTCTGCACCCCCCCACCCCCCTTTCTGCCTGCTCCGGAGCTCGCGACCCTCCTCCTCCCTTTACCACTGCGTCAAATGACACTCCCGGGCCACGTGACCGCGCATCATCATTGGCTTCACCGCTTCTGAATCTAGGTCAGTTTTTTGTTGCACCTCACGCGGTACCCCGGCATTTAATTTAAATGCCTGGGGGAAAGCGCAGGACCTCTGCAACCGCCCGCACACCCCCCCACCCCCCAGACAAGTCTCCCGTGTCCCCCAGTTTGCGCACCTCTGGATTACAGGAGAACGGATCGATCGCCAACTTAGCTAATGACGTGTCAGTGTGCAGATTGTATTGATGCACATACTGTATTGAATGGGGAAAAAAATTAAGAAAACGGCAGCTTGAACTGCAGCTTTAATACAAACTGAGCAGACCCGATTGCGACCGTGGTCCCATTTAAAGTACACTTCCCCATATAAAAGAAAACCCCCAAAGAAATAAATAAAAAAAAGTATGATCTCTAGTATTTTAACAACAAGCGGGTGAAGATGGTGGTTTAGTTTGTCAAAACACAGTAGGATTCAGGCTACGGCTGCAAAGACTCGTGATTAATGTTCATTGTATGCAAATACAAACTATAGGATACGTACGTCGTCTAAATTTAGCTTGGGTTAATATGTCTTTTTTCAACTTCATCCACTATGTTCAACCTCATGCACTATGTAACTATGCGCATAGACACTATCTGAATAATATGTAAGGAATGCTTCCTGGATTGTTCCCACTTACTTTACATTTGTTTTTCACGCTATAGTTCCTGCTTCACTTGTATATTAGAGAGAGAGATTGTATCACTTAGACACCTGGCTGGGTTTGTTCTCTTTGAATTTTTGAATGGCTTGTTTGAAATGTGTTTGCCATGATAAAAAACACCCCCTTACACTCACCCTGAGACAGTTCTGCGCACACATGGTAAACCAACATGGTTTCTAACCTTTTGCATGTACAGTAATGCTAGCGAGATGCTGAATCTTTTATCTAAGTGTTTAATGCTCTTCACAAATAATAAGACATTCAGGGGATGGGGTGAGAAAAGTCATAGTAAATTTGAAGCAAAATTCGCGCAAATTGTGTCATTTTCATCTTCAATAAATATTTGAAAGATTTTGAATGGGGAAAAAAAAAAGGCATCAATCCAGTTGCCAAGACTCTTGATCTCGTCTTCAAATACTTTCTGGGCAAGCTACTAAACTATCTAAACAAGCTCCTCACCCCTACCACACGCAGCACTTATCTGATATCCGACTCCAAAACACTGTTCACGGTCCCAAGGCTCAGCAAAGTATCCGGCCGCTCCTCCTTCTCTTACCGTGCACCCCAAAACTGGAACAGTCCACCGGAGACTCTCACAGCCGCCACCAGTCTAAGTTCTTTCATAACTAAAGCTGTCTCACATTTTAATCTTGTCTGTAACTGTTATATACGCCTTTAATATATTATCTCTAACTGTGCATGCAATGTCTTTATATATAATGTATAATGAAGCGGAGAATCAAGAGCGCAAATACGTGAGAGGATTTCTTCAAATATTCTCAGAGGGGGCGTCTCCTCAGGAACAGGATGGAAGAGACAGGTAAATTCTCATATGTGGGAAAACAGAGAGGACACACAGATAGTATAGATTGCTTTATATTCATGCAAAAATAAAGGTAATACACTTACAAAAGTGCTGTAAGTACAGGCATTTGGACCAATACATGGACCATGTATAACCCTGTTTACTTAATGTAACGTAACTACAGTAGGGCCCCGCTTTTCGGCGTTCCCAGTACCGCTGTATGAGCGGAACGAGGGCTGCCCAAGCTGCGCATGAGCAGAGTGGGGGGTGCAGAGGTCGCGCTTGTACAGAACGAAGGTCGCGCATGCGCAGAAGGGGAAATTGCCAGTCTGCGCATGCGCGGATGCCGAAAATCGCCGGTTCCACTTTTCGATGATTTTCGCTTTGCGGCGAGACCATAGAACGGAACCCGACGCATTACCGGGACATTCCTGTATGTATTTGTCATCACCAACTCTGTGCCCAGGACATACTTGAAAACAAGAGGTAACTCTCAATGTATTACTTCCTGGTAAAACATTGTATAAATAAACAAACATGAAACTCACCTCTGCCATTACAAGGGGGTCACTTTGGTCCTACACGAGGCGGCACCGTTAAGGGGGGAGGGTATCTGCTTTATTAATAAGGTTTCAAAGTAAAAAATGTCTCCGGCTAAATTGAAACCGTTTATTAACTCTGGATTAAAAAATGGGATATCTGCTCAAACCTCGAATAAATGGACAGAAAGGTTCACTGTGGGACAGAACATATACAGACAGAAGTCCAAACCCAAGGAATCTCCCCACAGAGGGAGAATAGGGGCAGGTAACGCCCCCAGTTATATGCACCCAATTTCTATCAGGGAAATGTAGTAAATGTGCCCGTCAGGGAAATCAAATAGTGAATGTGGAGCTTAAATTAACGGTTCAAGGTAGTACTGCACAGCAGTGTGGAACACCAGAGCTCAAGGGGAACAGAATGACGGCCAAAGTATTGTCCCCAATATACAATTAAGGTTTAGAAGAAAAGGGCAAGTTGATGATAAAAACAAATCTTTTATAAGTCCATCTAAAATAACAGGCGGGCTAACAAAAAATCTCTGTACAGTGAGTTAAAAATGCAGTGTGAATTCCTCATGGGATATTGCTACAAACCGCTCACCTCTAACTAATGGTATCAGGAATAGAGAGGGGGCAGTGCAGGAGACCCAAAGAGACCACCCCTCGTGCCCAAATCCAGATTAAAGCTGCAGTTCAGTCAATATCCTGCATGTGTGTTTTTTTTAATAAATCAGTTCTGTAGTAAGAAAAAATACTTTTAGCATTTTCTGTTTTTAAAAAAACAACTTTTAAAGACCAATTTTTTTGTATTCTATTTTAACAGCCATTTTGCTAAGGCACTGCCCCTTCATGTCCTGTCACAAGCCCTGGCACACCCCTTTGTCAGCCCTGCCCTCCCTCTAGCACATGTCAATGCAGGATTGCTCATGAATATTCATGAGCTTCCACTGACAGACAAGCAGAATATAAACAGATCCCTTCACTAATTATGTCACCAAATTTCGACCTATCAATACATGGAGAACAAATTGACCTGCAGCTATACAGTTCTTTAGGTAATTAGAGATTGCACACATAAAACTATTGAAGTAAAAAAATAAATTAAAAAAAAAAAAAAAAAAAGACTGAACTGCAGCTTTAAGACCTTTAGAGGCCCTAAGCACTGAAAAGATTACGGTGCCCGCCATATGTAATTTAAAATAAAAAAACAATACTAACCCATAAAATGTTATTTTTTAAAATGACCTAAAACGTACATGTATGCCGACATTAAATAGCTTTTTTTTTTAACCAATTTCAATAACAACTGCTTCATTTTTGATTTACCAAAAATGTCAACAGAACGCATAAATTCTTGGCATTATTACCATTCCTTTTTTTTTTAAGTTACTAATAAAACGGTATAATACTTTTGAAAATAATTGCAGTTTTGAAAATTAGACACAAGGTTTGTCCATACGAAATATTGAATTTTGAAAGAAGCAAAAACGGAAACAAATTCTTAATAAAGGGATTCTAACCATTCCATGGCTCGCGTCGCCCCAAAACCCCGAAATGTGGGGGTTTCGCAAAGCCACGCACTGGCCGTGTAGGAGGGATGCAGCAACGAGCCAAAGAGGACTAACACATAAAACGGTGTCGGTACTGACGTCCAACGGTGAAAATGAGACGGATATTAGAAACGGCCGATGTTGCCACTATTGTGGCCTACTCAACACGCCCACATTTTCCAAATTTCGCCCCTTATATTTTATTAAAAAATGCTCAACTTTTTTGTATGGTTGGCCAAAGTTATTCACAAAGGGCCAATGTTACCACCGTTTTTGGTGTGTATATATAATATAAAAATATATATATATATGGGAGGCGCATGCGTGATGGTGTGGTGGATGGATGCATAAGCCTTGAGCTCCGTCCCCCGCCAAGTTAAAAGCAGCAAAATATCCACATTAAAGCTGATTAAGTGTCTCAGATTCCCCCAAGCCCAAATAGTGAACTAGCAGGGATGGCAACGCAAAAGAATAAAAAGAAGAATACAGGCGATCTGAGGAAATATTTGAGCAGATCGGCCTCGAGGAGTGCCGGAGCTGAAATGGCGCCAAATTCAACCGCAGGCTCTGACTCCGACCGGGATGAAGATATGGCGGAGGAACCCGAACAAATGTCGGTCCGACGATGCGATTTTGATCGGCTCAACCGGGATATGAAAACCCTCCTGCACGCTGAGATACAAGAACTCCGCAAAGAGGTACAAGGAGTAGGGGAACGCATGGGAGCCGTAGAAGAGAAAATGTCAGCCGCTTCGAAATCAATAAAGAAGACGGAGAAATGAACCTCGCATATGCAAGCCCAAATAACAGAACTCGCAGATCGGCAGGAGGATGCGGAGAACAGGGATCGCCGCAATAATATAAGGATCCGCGGCATCCCTAAGAGGTTACATAAGTCGAGGGGTTCATCTCCCGGTGGATGGCGACTCTGCTCCCTGACCTGCTTGTGGCGGAACTTCTGATGGACCGCTGCCATAGGGCCCTAAGGAGCAGGCCCGTGGCAACTGAGCAACCATGAGATGTCATTGCAAGACTGCATTATTTCCGTACCAGGGATGCGGTGTTTCAAAAAAACAAGGACTGAGGGGGCCTGCCGGTTCGAAGAAGCCACCCTTCAGATTTTCCAAGATCTATTCCCAATTACGCTGGCCAGACGGAGGAAGTTACAGCCGATTACGAAGCTACTCCGTGAGAGAGAAATCCGGTACAGATGGACCTTCCCGTTTGGTCTACTGGTCATCAAAAACGGGAGGGCCATCTCTATTAGGGAGATCGAAGAGGGTGAAGACTTCCTTCACAAACTGGGAGTAAAGGAGGGTCCAGCGGTGGGACCACGCAGGGAGCAGACGCCGGAGGCGGAGTGGCAGAAAGCCAGCAACCCTAGAAGGAACACGAGGCATCGGCAGAGGGAGATGACTAATCCGAAAGAGTTGCTCAGATAGGACTGTTAGCTTTTATAAGTTCCATAAAGTTACCGTGGTTGCGGACAAATTAATAAAATGGCGCTGTATTCCCAAATATGTGACTTTCCAGTAATGGGCAACCTCCTGATAACCTCACAAGTTGGGGCCCAAAGAGGATAAGAAGCGGCTCCGTAGCAGAATCCGGAGCTGAAGTATCGGCTGAAAGCAGAAGAAAAATGTTGCAGTAACCTTACCTGGTCTGATATCCCGAAAACGGTACGATGGACACTAAAGTTGGCTGTGGAACGCATAACAGGCAAGATGGCATCAGCAGAGGCCGCAGGCGACATAGTGGGAAGTGGCTGGAGAAGAAGTAGCTGTGGCGGGAAGCCTGCACGGGAAAGCATCCGACTTCGCGGCCATCCGGCAGGAAAATGGCGGCGACCGGAAATACGTCACCGGAAATAGACGGGCAGCCATCTTGGTAGAGGCAAGAACGGAGCCCCGTCCGACGTCAGCAAAGGTCGACAGACCCACGTAGCGGGGGAGCGACCCGGGGAACCATACGAAAGAGCCGGGGAAGGAAGAGCCGGACGGACATTCGAAAGGGGAAAAGAGACAAGAGACAAGAGGACAGCAACTGGGGGAGAGAGCGGAGGGGCAAGGAGAGGGGGCGAGGGATGCTAGAGTTAAGAGAAGGGTGGAAGACAAAGGGAAGTGGAAAGATCAGGCTAGGAAGCAAGTGGTAACAGAGAGGTTAGTAAGGGGGGGGGGGAAGGAATAAGGAATGACACAGGCATACAAGAAGCCAGGGGAAAAGGGTGCCAAAAGACAGACAGTCCGTCGGTAAAGAGGTGTGTTGAGGTCGCAGAGAGGGGGAAAAAAGCAGTAGGAAGCTCGAGTGCTAGCTGAGAGGGGGAGACATTCCAGGGGATCGGACAGGTTAGGTCTAGAGAGATGCAGGTGAGATGAGAGCCGAGGTCACAGGTAACAGGGGGCAGCGGACCTATACAAAGGGGATCAGAAGGAGGAGAAGGAAGTAGGTCAGAGAGAGGACGAGAGAAGGCGTACGAGAATATACGACCAGAGGAGGAGGTCTCAAATGGAGGAAAGGCAGGGGGAGGCGTTAAAGCGAGGCAGGCAAAGGGGGGTCTGCTAGCGGAAGTTGAGTGCAGGGCCCAATACAGAGCCAAAAGAGGGGAGCGCCGAGTTCAATAAGGTGGATGTTTTTTCGTTATGTATAGATTATGTTAGGGGGGGAGGGGAGGTGGTTTGGATCCGTACCCGCCTTCGCCATGGGACTCCACATGGGTGCCGGGAGGTCAACCTCCAGGTGGCTCATGAAAGTCCTCACTGGGCCAGCAGACATGGGCCGTAGGGGTGGAGTGAAGACCACCCAGGACCGCGCCCAAGCTTGAAGCCCAGAAGGGGCAAACAGAGTGGCAGTTGGGGTTCGACCCCGACTAACCACCGAGTGCTTTTATATGTTTCAATGTCGTTATCTCAATGTTTTCCTTTTGTGTGCCCCTTTATTTTTTCCCCACGTAGTCAAGGATCACAGGACGGAGGTGGTGGGGCCCGATTGAGAGGTCGGGACATAGTGCCACCCCGGTCGCCCAGAAAGCTCATAGACAAGAGAGGAACACAGCTGCCACAAATGGGTAGGGATATTATAATATTATCCCACAATGTGAAGGGATTTAACAGCCCCCAGAAGAGGAGAATGGCCATGACTGACTATAAAAGATCAGACCCAGACATCATTCTGTTACAGGAGACACATTTTTCCAAAGCTAGTTCCTCGAAGTTCATAGAAGGCAGGTACAAGCGTTGGGTTTCAGCCGCAGCCAATAAAAATCAGAAAGGAGTGTCAATCCTAATTCACAACCACTTACCGCTGGATATCAAAATAACTAAAAAAGACAAAAACGGGCGGTTCCTAATTGTAGTGGGGGATATTCGTGGCCAAACTATCACTTTGGCAAACGTCTATGCTCCTAGCGATCAAGCGGAAGCCTTCCTAGACCGATTTTTTTTCAATTTTGGGCAAATTAGCGCAAGGCTGTGTAGTAGTAGGAGGTGACTTCAACCAGACATTAGACCCGACAATAGATAGGTGTACCCCGGGAGGCCACAATCGACCGAATGTTAGGGCCTCGTGGCTCAGGGGCCTGAGGGCCAACAAGTTGGTAGACATCTGGCGTGAACAACACCAAGGGGAGAGGGGGTTCACCTTCTACTCACACCCACATGACAGATACAGCAGGAAAGATTACCTCTTTGTGTCTAAAAGGATGGTTTCTCAGATCGCCCATACGGGAATCCATGATATTTCATGGTTGGATCACGCACCTATTGAGATGCGGTGCTCTGATTTCAGGCTAGACAGACCAATAGCGAACTGGAAACTCAATGAGTTACTGATAAAAATCCCCGAGATTGAACAGAAGGTAGGGGATAGAATCAGGGAATATTTCCAGGAGAACGTCGGCAGTGTGATTTCACAGTCCACTCTATGGGAGGCCCATAAGGCAACTCTGAGAGGAGAGCTCATAGAGATCGCGAGCAGACGTAAAAGGGAGAAGGACAAATAGATTAAACAGTTACAATCAGAATTGGCTGCCCTATCTTCCCTACATAAAGAGAAAAAGCAGGCAACCACTCTAAAGGTGCTGCTGGACACCAAAACTAAACTAAATTTACTGTTGGCCTCCCGAGCCGAGAAGGAGCTGTGATGGTCCAAACGGAAATTCTATGAAAAAGCGAACAAGCCAGATACCCTTCTTGCCAATAAACTTAGAGACAGAGCCCAAAATGTCCACATCCAAGCAATTCGGACAAGGAAGGGGGATCTTACTTCTGACCCCAAACTTATAGTAGAGGAATTCAAAGCATATTACGAGACCCTGTATGATGGGGCAAAGGTCATCCATACGGGGACAACTCGTAGACAACTGAAGACATTCCTAGAGGGGGCTAGATTACCTAGATTAAGCAGAGGAAAGGGATGCGCTACAGGAAGACTTCACATTAGAGGAGCTTCTAGAGGTAATGAAGTCACTGAAGCTAGCCAAAGCCCCTGGCCCGGATGGCTTATCCAACCTTTATTACAAAAAATTCCGAAATCTTCTAGCTCCGCATCTATTAAAGCTTTTTAATTCCTTTCTGGAGGGTGCCCCTATCCCCGACCCGATGCTCCAAGCGTCTATATCAGTGATTCATAAACAAGGGAAGGACCAGGCAGATTGTAAAAGCTATAGACCCATTTCTCTGATTAATTTGGATACTTAAATATTTTCCAAATTACTGGCTAACCGTCTTAACAGGTAAATGCCAAAGCTGGTCCACCCTGATCAAGTGGGGTTCATATGCGGCAGACAACACCAGATGGATAATAGATTTAATCGATTTGGCGCAGAGGAAAAATATCCTGCCTGTGTTGGTTAGTCTGGACGCCGAGAAAGCATTTGATAGAAAAGATTGGCCCTACTTGAGAGAGACGCTTGGGGAGTATGGCCTAGGTGGGAGAATGATGGGTGCCATTCTAGCTCTTTATCGGGGTCTGACGGCGAAGGTCAGGCACCAGGGTTTCCCGTCGGAAGAATTTCTGATAAAGAGTGGCACCAGACAGGGCTGCCCCCTGTCTCCTCTCCTGTTCGCACTATGCATCGAGCCCCTGGCAGCACATATCCGCCTCAGCCCAGACATATGCACCACATTAAAGGAGAATACATATAAGGTTCTGATGAGGTGGTATCTTACCCCGAAAAGATTGGCTAAGTTTGTCAAAGATTAACCCCCCTTGTGCCCTAAACAATGTGGGGAACAGGCAGACTTTTTGCACATGCTGTGGAGCTGCACCAAGGTGGCCCCGATCTGGGAAGACACTAGCTGTTTCTGTTGGGCAGATGGTCCCGGGGGCTAAACAGGTCGGAGCACAAATTAATTGCACATTTTGCAACAGGTCTGAGGTGCGAAATCAAGGCATTGTGGAAGGAACCCGATTTACCCATCATCCCAAAAATTAGGGACAGAATCTGGTACGTTTGCCGGATGGAGCAGTTGACGTGTCTGGTCAACGACACCGGCACCAATTTCATAAAAGTATGGGCTCTGTGGCTAGCCCAATTGGATATACCAGGGGTAGACGCCTCCAATATATTGCTTTGATAGGTTGAAATGCATTCTCCTTGAATGGGCCAGTACAGACGATAGACGGTAAAGAGACAGGTAGGATCCATTCGAAAGGAAAGAAGGTCGCACAAAGAATTCTCTGCCGAAATATAAGAGGTCACGCGAATGGAAAAAGATCCAGAAGCATCCAAGACTGCAGTCACCCCCCCCCCTCTTCCCCACCACCCCTTCTATCGTCTCGTCTTGTTTGTCCCCCCAGTACGTCTAATTGGTTCAGTCTGTAAAATTTGAGTGGGTTGGATACTGAGATGCATGACAATGTGTTGGTATATTTTTGTATGCCTGTACCAGACGCTCAATAAAAACTTTGGTTGGAAAAAAATATATATTTCAACACGACAGGATCTCATTTCCTCGCATTATTTCGATCTATGTTAGTAGTACACCCCCTGGTTTAGGTGGGGATAAGTTATAAAAGAGAACAGAAAAATGGGGGAAAGAGTATGTAAAAGAGTGTAAAAATCCAGCAAAGTTTTAGATTTTTCCCCGGTGATGACTTTGATGCTTTTTTAAATTTTATTTAAATTTATTTTTTGAAATATCAAATTAATTCAAAATAAATGTCAAATTTTTGGTGGTGCCCTAAGCACGTGCTTAGTCTGCCTACTGTGTAATCCGGCCCTGACTCTGCCATACAGGCATACCCCGCATTAACGTACGCAATGGGACCGGAGCATGTATGTAAAGTGAAAATGTACTTAAAGTGAAGCACTACCTTTCTTCCACTTATTGATGCATGTACTGTACTGCAATCATCATATACGTGCATAACCGATGTAAATAACGCATTTGTAACAGGCTCTATAGTCTCCCCGCTTGCGCACAGCTTCGGTGCAGGTAGGGAGTTCAACTTTGCTGTACAGGTCGTGCTGACAGGCGCATGCGTGAGCTGCTGTTTGACTACTGAGCGATATGTACTTACTCGCGAGTGTACTTAAAGTGAGTGTCCTTAAAGCGGGGTATGCCTGTACACGCTTCATTGTCTGCACTGCTCTATAGCTCATAGTGAGGATACACAGGGATATGTGTGTGTATTTCAATTCCACGACCCCAGGTTGCTGAGGACAAGTTAATATTAAAGTGTATGTACACAGGCTGCTGTCTTGTGTATTCAATTTATAGACTAGGATTTTTCTTTGGTGTATTTCTAGATTGCGTGTGCGTCTGTGTGCATGTAAAAATGTGTGTGTGTATGTGTGTGTGTGGAGAGGGTGAAAGTGTGTAATTGTGTGCATTTGTGTAAATGTTGTGCATGTGTGTACAAATGTGTATTTATGCAAAAGTGTGCGTGTGTGTGTAAATCTATTTGTGTGTGTACATTTCCTACAAAATTGTAGGCAGGAGGATGTGTAGTTGAGGGTTAATGATTTCTACTGACAAGACCAATTGCTGAATGAAACTATTGGATATGAGCCAACATGGCAGATTCCTGAGTACCGGGCATCCCCTGGTAATGTAACGTCGCCCGTACTATTTATATTGCTAAGCGTCGTGTGCACAAACGCTCAGTCTGCACAGCACCAAGCTCTGACCTTTGCACTTTCCTTCAGCATGCGCCTAGTTATTTCTGTATGCAGAGAGAGAACGTGTTTGTTGTATACTTTGCATATTCATAAAGGAGTGGCCCATCCATGGCCTACATTCAACTTGCTCTAAAGCGGTCTTCCAACTGCTCTGGTAAGTTTTAGCCCCACAGGATGGGCGTTTAATATTCCCCCCCCCCCGCACCCGAGCAAGAGAAACCTACATTGGATAAGGACCTGTGCCGTCTATCAAGCCTCAGAAAAGTCATCCAAGCCAACATGACTTTGGTTAGTTATTGGGTTTTCTGATAATAAAATGGGATGCATAGATGAAAACTAAGGGAAGGTCAAAGAAAAAACAGTACAATACAGATAATAAAAAATAAATAAATGAAAAATAAATAAATTAAAAAAATAAAATAAAAAATAAATATATATATAATTATTTTTTATTATGGTGCTATTTAAAAAAAAAAAAAAAAAATGTCCTAGACCACGGGTTGCCAACTCCAGGCCTCAAGGGCCACCACCAGGTCAGGTTTTAAGGTTATCCCTGCTTCAGCACAGGTGGCTCAGTTGTTGGCTCAGGTGGCCCTTGAGGATTGGTGTTGGCCACCCCTGTCCTAGACAAAGAGATAAAATGGTAACATAGCAGTTATCCTGCGATAAAAGGAGGGGGGACCATCGATCCGGGGAACACCAGGTAGTGCTGTAATCCCAGCGACTCACACCAAGGGCTGGGAACGAAATTCCAGCAAAGCCAAGCTGGTTAAAACAAGTCTCCATGTCAACTTTAACCCCTTCATAACTGGACGGGAAAGCACCAAAAGAGTTTCAGAAACATCTTACCTTTGATTCAGTTTATTAGCCAGATAAATGTAAGTCACCCCTTATCTGCTGTAAAACAAATATAATCACTGCGCTTCTCCATGTAAAGAGCATGCAGCTAGTGAAGGAAATGGCCATACAAATGTGCAAAACAGAAAGTGAATCCCTGCGCTTCTCCCATAGGGATAGCAATCAATGGGGAATATATATATGTATGGTGTAAATACCTATAAGAAAAAAGGAGACTTTTGGTATACATCCTTTGATCAAATAATGCCAAGCCTGCTAACCACGTCAAGGTAAGTCTCTTTAGCAGGTCCCTACGCTAAGTGCATACTAGTGTTATGTGAAATAAGCCCAGAAGGGGTTAAAATATCAAAGCATATGCTTGTATAACCTAGTGCAATTAAAAACTGGTATATACCAGTACAGATACCCACATGTAAGTGAAGTGGAATAAGGGGACCTTGCTAGGAGATTATATACCTAGAAGAGGAGGGGCTGGCCTGCCACAAACTGCTCAATAAGCAGTTGCAGGTGATTGGCTAAATATATTCAATTACACCATAGTAGTGTTGCCCTCTAGGAGCGTGCTGCAAAGGATTAAAATCGGCCCAACAAATAATGTAAAACAAATATAATCACTGCGCTTCTCCATGTAAAGAGCATGCAGCTAGTGAAGGAAATGGCCATACAAATGTGCAAAACAGAAAGTGAATCCCTGCGCTTCTCCCATAGGGATAGCAATCAATGGGGAATATATATATGTATGGTGTAAATACCTATAAGAAAAAAGGAGACTTTTGGTATACATCCTTTGATCAAATAATGCCAAGCCTGCTAACCACGTCAAGATAAGTCTCTTTAGCAGGTCCCTACGCTAAATGCATACTAGTGTTATGTGAAATAAGCCCAGAAGGGGTTAAAATATCAAAGCATATGCTTGTATAACCTAGTGCAATTAAAAACTGGTATATACCAGTACAGATACTCACATGTAAGTGAAGTGGAATAAGGGGACCTTGCTAGGAGATTATATACCTAGAAGAGGAGGGGCTTATAGGTATTTACACCTAACATATATATATTCCCCATTGATTGCTATCCCTATGGGAGAAGCGCAGGGATTCACTTTCTGTTTTACCCCTTATCTGCTGGATTTATTTTAACCCCTTGTTTCCCCATGACCGTGCTACCATGAATTGAGTTCTGACACACCAGGGGCCCGTGACGTAGTAACTACGCAGTGAGATTTCCGCTCGTTTGCCGGGGGGGGGGAGGGGGAGGTCGGGGTGGAAAAGTGGAGCGTGGGACCAGTGCATGGGATTTAAACAGAAGAGAAATCCTCCTCTCCCGTTCGCGTTACCCTGCGACGTTGCGATAAAGTGACTGCGATGTGCCGGAGAGGTGGTGCCAGCGGCACATAACCCCACGGTATCTCTTTGTATCGACCTTCCAGAAATCGTTAACGCGAGCGATTCAAACGAGTCGCAAATAACTTCTGATACATGGCTGCCAAGCGAGATATGCGCCAATAAACTCATTTACCATCAATTTCATTGGAAAAACTCAAATTATCCCACCCTGCAAATTCTTAGGGGCAATGTGAAGAATCGTTTTTTTTCCTCCTACAAATGTATATTGCGTTTGGCCCATAAGGAAAGAATCTCGTGCTCCTGCCCTGAGTTTCATGGGGTTGCTTTTGAATTGTGAATCCTCGCAGCACATAGTGGAGTTGCAATAAAGTAGTAATGAGTTCTCTACCAATGGCGGCAGCCTGTTGAGCGGGAGGTGGGTACCTCGTAGCCCAATAACCATAGCCACAAGGGCCTGGCAGAGGAGGAGGCCCGGCTGACCATGGAAGTTGGGTCCACCTTTTGACCGGACCCAACTTCAGGGGGCAGCTGGGCCCCACTCTGTGTCGCCTGGCCTGGGACACTCGTCTTCACTCTTCCCTACACGTCGGTGACCCTATACAGCCGGTCCTCGCTTATCCGATAGAATGCCTCCCGCAAACCGCCGTCGGATAACGGACCGTCGGATTGCGAGTCCATATTAATCCGCGGCCGTGAGCGTTGGATATGCGTTTCCGACGTCGGATAATGCGTCCAGCGGCCTGCATTATGCAGCGTCGGACAAGCCGCCGTTCGACGGAAAGTGGACCGTCGGATACCGAGGACCACCTCTACATAGTATATCCAAGCCAGTAGAATAGCCGGCACTGTTTTGCTTCATACTGCAGTATGCCGACGTACTCACCATTCTTAGTACTGTGACTTTTGTTAACACGGCTTTATCAAATAATACAAATGAATCACCGGCACAGCATTTCCACCACACAAATCACCGCAGCGGATTTGCGTACGTCGTTTCCTTTCATAGCGCGTTTGTCTTTTTTTCATATTCACTAGCGATGACGTATTACAATCCATACATCCCGTCTTTGAAAAAGATGTTTGCTGTTCTCCAGACAAAGCCGTGTGTGTCATGTTCTACTTGTCCTGCAGTGTAAAATGAGAGTATTTCTTTCCTGTTGAATGTATTTGTGACAGCCGGACATTAAGCAGACGATCCCTTGGACAATACAAAGCCCCTGGCAGATACAGCAAATGTTAATTGTTATTATTCCTGGCAGGAACAGTGCTGGTCATGGACATTCTCAAAGTCAGAGTTTTATACTGTCAAGTATCAAAGCTTTGTTTGAAAATCATCTTAGCACCTTCAAGGGGATTCATACTTGGCACCTTCACACAGAACTCGCGTTCCCTGCTTACACACACAGAACGCGCGTTCCCTGCTTACACACACAGAACGCGCGTTCCCTGCTTACACACAGAACGCGTGTCCCCTGCTTACACACACAGAGCGTGCGTCCCCTGCTTACACACAGAACGCGTGTCCCCTGCTTACACACAGAGCGCGCGTCCCCTGCTTACACACAGAGCGCGCGTCCCCTGCTTACACACAGAGCGCGCGTCCCCTGCTTACACACAGAACGCGCGTCCCCTGCTTACACACAGAACGCGCGTCCCCTGCTTACACACACAGAGCGCGCGTCCCCTGCTTACACACAGAGCGCGCATCCTCTGCTTACACACAGAGCGCGCGTCCCCTGCTTACACACAGAGCGCGCGTCCCCTGCTTACACACAGAGCGCGCGTTCCCTGCTTACACACAGAACGCGCGTCCCCTGCTTACACACAGAGCGCGCCTCCCCTGCTTACACACAGAGCGCGCGTCCACTGCTTACACACAGCGCACGTCCCCTGCTTACACACAGAACGCGCGTCCCCTGCTTACACACAGAACGCGCGTCCCCTGCTTACACACAGAGCGCGTCCCCTGCTTACACACAGAGCGCGCGTCCCCTGCTTACACACAGAGCGCGCGTCCCCTGCTTACACACAGCGCGCGTCCCCTGCTTACACACAGCGCGCGTCCCCTGCTTACACAGAGAACGCGCGTCCCCTGCTTACACACAGAACGCGCGTCCCCTGCTTACACACACAGAACGCGTGTCCCCTGCTTACACACACAGAACGCGCGTCCCCTGCTTACACACACAGAACGCGCGTCCCCTGCTTACACACACAGAACCCGTGCTCCCTGCTTACACACAGAACACGCGTGCTCCCTGCTTACACACAGAACGCGTGCTCCCTGCTTACACACAGTACGCGTGCTCCCTGCTTACACACAGAACGCGTTCTCCCTGCTTACACACAGAACGCGCGTCCCCTGCTTACACAGAGCGCGTGTCCCCTGCTTACACACAGAGCGCGCGTCCCCTGCTTACACACAGAACGCGTGCTCCCTGCTTACACACAGAACGCGCGTCCCCTGCTTACACACACAGAACGCGCGTCCCCTGCTTACACACAGAACGCGTGCTCCCTGCTTACACACAGAATGCGCGTCCCCTGCTTACACACACAGAACGCGCGTCCCCTGCTTACACACACAGAACGCGTGCTCCCTGCTTACACACAGAACGCGCGTCCCCTGCTTACACACAGAACGCATGCTCCCTGCTTACACACAGAACGCGTGCTCCCTGCTTACACACAGAACGCGCGTCCCCTGCTTACACACACAGAACGCGTGTCCCCTGCTTACACACAGAACGTGCGTCCCCTGCTTACACACAGAACGCGTGCTCCCTGCTTACACACAGAATGCGCGTCCCCTGCTTACACACACAGAACGCGCGTCCCCTGCTTACACACACAGAACGCGTGTCCCCTGCTTACACACACAGAACGCGTGTCCCCTGCTTACACACAGAACGCGTGTCCCCTGCTTACACACACAGAGCGCGCGTGCCCTGCTTACACACACAGAGCGCGTGTCCCCTGCTTACACACAGAGCGCGCGTCCCCTGCTTACACAGAGCGCGCGTCCCCTGCTTACACAGAGCGCGTGTCCCCTGTTTACACACAGAGCGAGCGTCCCCTGCTTACACACAGAACGCGCGTCCCCTGCTTACACACACAGAGCGTGTGCTCCCTGCTTACACACAGAACGCGCGTCCCCTGCTTACACACACAGAACGCGCGTCCCCTGCTTACACACACAGAACCCGTGCTCCCTGCTTACACACAGAGAACGCGTGTCCCCTGCTTACACACAGAACGCGTGTCCCCTGCTTACACACACAGAGCGCGCGTCCCCTGCTTACACACACAGAGCGCGCGTCCCCTGCTTACACACAGAGCGCGCGTCCCCTGCTTACACAGAGCGCGTGTCCCCTGCTTACACACAGAGCGCGCGTCCCCTGCTTACACACAGAACACGCGTCCCCTGCTTACACACAGAACGCGCGTCCCCTGCTTACACACACAGAGCGTGTGCTCCCTGCTTACACACAGAACGCGCGTCCCCTGCTTATACACACAGAACGCGCGTCCCCTGCTTACACACAGAACACGCGTCCCCTGCTTACACACAGAACACGCGTCACCTGCTTACACACAGAACGTGTGTCCCCTGCTTACACACACAGAACGCGCGTCCCCTGCTTACACACACAGAACGCGCGTCCCCTGCTTACACACACAGAGCGTGTGCTCCCTGCTTACACACAGAACGCGTGCTCCCTGCTTACACACAGAACGCGCGTGCCCTGCTTACACAAAGAACGCGCGCTCCCTGCTTACACACAGAACGCGTGCTCCCTGCTTACACACAGAACGCGTGCTCCCTGCTTACACACAGAACGCGTGCTCCCTGCTTACACACAGAACGCGTGCTCCCTGCTTACACACAGAACGCGTGCCCCCTACTTACACACAGAACGCGTGCCCCCTGCTTACACACAGAACCCGTGCTCCCTGCTTACACACAGAACCCGTGCTCCCTGCTTACACACAGAACGCGTGCTCCCTGCTTACACACAGAACCCGTGCTCCCTGCTTACACACAGAACGCGTGCTCCCTGCTTACACACAGAACGCGTGCTCCCTGCTTACACACAGAACGCGTGCTCCCTGCTTACACACAGAACGTGTGCTCCCTGCTTACACACAGAACGCGTGCTCCCTGCTTACACACAGAACCCGTGCTCCCTGCTTACACACAGAACGCGTGCTCCCTGCTTACACACAGAACCCGTGCTCCCTGCTTACACACAGAACGCGTGCTCCCTGCTTACACACAGAACGCGTGCTCCCTGCTTACACACAGAACGCGTGCTCCCTGCTTACACACAGAACGCGTGCTCCCTGCTTACACACAGAACGTGTGTCCCCTGCTTACACACAGAACGCGCGTCCCCTGCTTACACACAGAACGCGTGCTCCCTGCTTACACACAGAACGTGAGTCCCCTGCTTACACACAGAACCCGTGCTCCCTGCTTACACACAGAACGCGTGCTCCCTGCTTTCACACAGAACGCGCGTCCCCTGCTTACACACAGAACGCGCGTCCCCTACTTACACACAGAACGCGTGCTCCCTGCTTACACACAGAACGCGCATCCCCTGCTTACACACAGAACGCGCGCTCCCTGCTTACACACAGAACGCGCGTCCCCTGCTTACACACAGAACCCGTGCTCCCTGCTTACACACAGAACGCGCATCCCCTGCTTACACACAGAACGCGCGTCCCCTGCTTACACACAGAGCGCGCGTCCCCTGCTTACACACAGAACGCGTGCTCCCTGCTTACACACAACGCGCGTCCCCTGCTTACACACAGGGAATTGACAGCAGTGACATGTCAAATTTCGGTGATTGTAGCCTTTCTTTAAGCATTGGGACCTGGGAGTCCTCCGGAACTGCAATGCATTATTTTTAGCTTTGGAAACCCCCGGTTTACGGAGAGCTTTAACGATGCCGTTACCGCTGGTCCAATAGCCACTTTTAGTTCCCGTCAGGACGCTGTCTCACCAGTAACTACAGGATAAGTATCTCAGGAACAGGCTGCAGGGCCGCCGACAGCTTTCAGCTTTTATGGAGTGTCGCCCCGGGCCCCCCGGTTTGTTGAGCGGGGCAGAAATTTTGATGAGGGAGGTGGGGGGCGGAGATTTGTTGAGTGTGAGGGGTGTTAGCTCTCCCTCAGGTGGAGGGGGGATGCACACACCCAGGGCGTGAATTCTATTATATTCCCGATGGCAAAGCCAAGAAAGTCAGAATCCCTTATTCCATTTACAAGGAAAAAACACATTAAAATCATTCAGTAAAACTAAAAAAACACCACTTTTTATCGTGAGTTAAACAGGATTAACGCGACCTTATTTTCTTAAGTGAATATGTTGTTGCTTACAGCGCAAGTCAACTTAGATGCCACATGTGCTAATATCTTTTAGTGAATGTCGGTCTAAACACAGGGTCACTGTTACAGTGTATATACAGTGATACTATGTTGGAAACTACAACTCACCCAACGAAGGTAACTAAAGACCTGACCACAGTCCAGAAACCATTCTAACCCCCCGTGCCCCCCCCCCCCCCTAGAAAATCTTGGGGCCCCCAGTTTGAGCACCCCTGGGCTAGGAGATAATGGAGACAGGTAGGTTTGCAAACTGGTCTGAGATGTGAATGTGCTCACAAGTGATATTTTTATTCGCAATAATAAAAAAATCTCAAGTCCCCCCGTGCCCCTCAAAGTTAAATGTCAACATGTAATTGCAAATGTAAGTGATCGCATGTTTGAGCCCTGTCTCTGCAGCGATCTGAATTCCAACCTACGTCAAAGTACCACAACAAAGCTTTGGAATATGTAACGTACTGTAAATATTAGGGAGAGACTCAGATACGGGTCATTTATCATTGTTCCAGGACGGCAAAATCCCATGGAAAACAAGGGGATTTCCGTTGTTACATCCGTATTGGCCGGGATTTGGAGCTGTTGGCTTTTGGTAAATTATTACCGTTCATTTTATTATCGTTTATTTGTACGGAGCCGGCATATTAATAACCGTCACTATGATGTCACCCAGGCCGGTGGGGTGTCTATCAAAATCACTGCAACAGTTAGCACCAGATTTAGCGAAGGTAACGGAAGCTCGTTGAAAGCAGCAGGATTTTAGCCCCAATTCTTCAGCCGGGAGACCGTGATAAATAGACCACGTCATGTTTACGAGACAAGGTCCGGCTTTCCTTCATTCAACTGAAAATGAGTTATGGGAAAGGATGAGAAAATGAGGGATAAGGGGGGGTCTGCCTTTCCTTATTTAGGAGGGGACTGGAATCCCCACTGCTCTCTGGGGAGCGCTGGAGAATTCCGCACAGTAAAACCTGAAGAATTGCCTCCTGCCAGCAGCATCCACATCTGTTCTGGTGTAAAATCCTCTGGTCAGCGCCCTTAAGGAGGAGAGCAAGAATGTGCTATTTACTGTAGCACTACTACACGTTCTATATTTCGGGGATGTATTCCTCTAATTTCTATTATTGTGCAGCTGGCGGCCGCATTACAAGATCTAGTGACTATGACGTCATCGGCCTCTGTGGCAGGGAAGGATTTAATGGGTGCAGTGATGAAAGTTTCCGTGGTGAAAGCACTCTGTCACGTAACATCTTCACTGTAGTCGTTAATGTTCTTGCATAATTTAAAGACAGGACAGTGGTTTTTTTTTTTTATTGTTTTTTTATTGGGTTTACAAGCATTAAAACACAACATTACAATACAGGAAAAAAAAAACAATAAAATACACAGAAAAAACATACATTTGTGCAAAACTATTTTTAGTATTGCCCATCATACTTATAATTGCAAAATTCAACACATTAACACAAATAATAATAAGAAAAAACAGATAACGGCATTTTCAAAGATTAACATCAAAGCTATCACCACACCACCTCCTAACAGAATCTGGTATAAGATTCCCCATTCACAATATACCATCATATTTCCTCAATGATGAAATTATCTGTGACCCATCACAATCAGCATGTGGAGACCCCAAGAGGGATGCTCAAATCCCAATCCTATTGTGACATACTGTAGTATCAATACACTTTTCCATTTTGTTTTATATTTGTCGGTTCTTAGTTCTTTATTCGTCTCAGCTTCTAATTTGTCCATCATCAATTTATTCAGATAATCGTTTAGAATATGTAAAGTGTGTGTGGGGGGGGGGGGGGGGGTGTCCAGGCTTTATCCATTTCACCATCACTGGTTTCCTTGCTGCTAGCAAGACAATCTCTGCCAGCCTTGGGACATTGTTCCCTACATTGACCTCTTTCCAACCAGTAAGGCTAAGGGCTCTTTTATGGAAGTTACCCCAATAACTTCTTGTATATACTGCAGAACTTTATGCCAAAAATCAGAAATAACCAGACAATCCCACAAACAGTGTTTTAAATCTGCTTTTCCTGGGAGCACGTTGGGCACTTATTTTTAGATTTCTCTATCCCCTTATAATTGATATCAAAAGCAGTATAGGCCCTATGCAGTATATTATATTGCATGTCTCTCAACTCCTCAGATATTAGTTTCCTAACCCGAGTTAACCCTTTGAGTAACAGGTCAACTCCTTAAATTCCTAGGAAATCTTTTTCCCATCTAGTGAACATTTTGTCTTAGATCCTTCCCATAGTCCTTGTCCTTAATCCAATCATATAAATCTGAGATAGAATATTTGTTACTATTAGCATCCTCAAAAAATACATCAACATCTATTCCCAATAGATCTGATTTGCAGCTTTCCATACTCTTGCAATAATGCATTACTTGTATATAAGGGACATCTATTCCCAATAGAGCTGATTTGCAGCTTTCCATACTCTTGCAATAATGCATTACTTGTATATAAGGGAAGTGATGTATTCGAGGCAGTCCCATTTGTTCTTTCAGTTCCCGGAACGTCAAGAACCATCCCGCAAAACTAGATTATGATTGGTCTATGTGGAGTCTTAATTATTTTTTTCCCAAAGCTTCACCAAAATGCTGTTCCCTCGCCCCGTCCCCCTTCCCTTTTGTTTTTTGTACCCAACCCCCCCACCCTCCCCAAATAACCCATTCAACTATGTTATATTTCTGTATATCTCTGCTCTGATACCCAATAAAAAATTGGTAAATTGGGAAAATAAATAAATAAATAAAAGCCCATCACTGTTCACACCTACCAACTTGCCCAGAGTTCTAATCCCCTTGTCTCTCCATGTCTGGAGACACGCCTGCATCTTTCCTGGGGGAAACCTTACATTCCCTTGAATAGTTAAACATTTTGAGCATGTATATGAAAGCCCAAATTGTTTTCTCAATATTCTCCAAGTAGCCCATGCATCCTTAATTAGCGGGTTTGCTTTGGCCTCCATTGGTATTTCTCTCAATTTTACATGTAAAATCCCCAGGAGACTCTCTGGGGAAACCAACTGCACCTCTAATTCTAGGCATGAGTTATAGCTGCCTCCAGTTATCCAATCTCCTACATGTCTTGCTACACAGGCCAGATTATATTTTCTAATATTAGGCACATTAAGCCCCCCCCCCAACCCCCCACTCTTTCTTCAGACAGAATTTATTAATAGAAATTCTATTACTCCCTTTCCTCCAGATAAACCTAGAAATTGTTTTATTTGGAGGTTTAACATCGGAGTGTTTCCAATAATATTGTTAACATCTGTAAAGGGAAGATTAGGAGGAGCGGCTCAGTGAGTAAAGACACTGAGTTTGAAACAGGGGAGCCTGCTTCAATTCCCGGTGTCGGCTCCTTGTGACCTTGGGCAAGTCACTTTATCTCCCTGTGCCTCAGGCACCAAAAACATAGATTGTAAGCTCCACGGGGCAGGGACCTGTGACCGCGAAATGTCTCTGTAAAGCGCTACGTAAAACTAGCAGCGCCATACAAGAACATGATAATAATAATAATAATAATATGAAACGGATCATTTTAACCATCTGCTGGACAGATTAAGTGGTAAATTTGGCCACCCTTCTAATTCTGTGATTATTTTAGAGAATTGCCCTAAAATTATTTTTGTAAAGATATTTGCCCTCTGGACCAATATAGATTTCCTAAATATTTAAGTGGTTTCCTAGTTACCTTGAATGGGCATTCTCCTTCCCATTTCATATTGTTTTTACTGGATAGGATTAGTATTTCCGTTTTAGCTGCGTTCACCTTAAAACCCGAACATTTTCCGAACTCTTCGAATATGTCTCTTCGAAAATCTCAATCATGCACGTTTAATTACTATATTGTGGGTTCATTGGAGGAGGATTCCTTTTTGTGGGGACTTTGAGACTCTAGCAGATTACTTTATTAAAATGTAGTGTACATATATCTTTTGTAAATATTATATATGTCGTTTAAGAATATTGGATTTACAACCACATAAATGCTATTCCTGCGGTAATATTGCCCACAGTGATTTTATGAGCGTTTTTCTATATTGTATTTCTTAAATAGTATATATGGCAAAGATAGAAAACCTATAAATGTACGTTTCCCCACACATCCTCAAACCTCCTTCAAGCTAAAAGTGACTCCCAGTGGTTGCTCATTTGCATGTCATTTCCCATAATCCTTGTCTGCATCTTAACCACAGTATAGCAACGGGACTATGAATGCAGGGTTTAGGACCCATGGAAGACTCAGATACACAGGCTTTCTATACTTTTTACTTTCGAGAATATTATCACTTTATCCACCACAAGTATGCGTCTGTTAAAGAATATGTGAAAGTTGCTGAATCTTTATAAACCGAGCATATTACGAATCTTTTAATACCCATTTGTTAATTAGAATTGCCATCTATTAGTATCCATGTATTTACTTCTTTATTATAATCTTTAAATATCCATTTAATATGACAATATATATTTAATTCATAGAATATTCGATATACTGCTGCTGAATAAATTCTTTCATTGCTTGTTTTCTTGATTACTTTGCTCATTGCCCTGTTACATATTAATAAAATAATATTGTTACGAAAAGTAAATAAATGACTATGTTGGATTAATGGGGGGGTGGGGGGGGGGGGGGGGTCACTGTCTGTTACACAGGAAGAAAAAAAACCCCCAGGTATGCGGGATTACAGCTTTAAAAAGGTGAAATTAATTTGCTTTATTTTTGTCTGTTTGTTACACGCATTAAACACGTGGAAATGACACCATAGATGTAGCATGTGCCTATTGATTGTAGGTGTTAAGGGTATGGGATGTGTGGGTTTACAGGTCCCGTGGTGAACAAGATGAGTCCCCATCACTGCCAGAGGCGCCCGTCACTGCCAGAGGCGCCCATCCCTGCCAGAGGCGCCCGTCACTGCCAGAGGCGCCCATCAACCCATCCCTGCCAGAGGCGCCCGTCACTGCCAGAGGCGCCCATCCCTGCCAGAGGCGCCCGTCACTGCCAGAGGCGCCCATCACTGCCAGAGGCGCCCATCACTGCCAGAGGCGCCCATCCCTGCCAGAGGCGCCCGTCACTGCCAGAGGCGCCCGTCACTGCCAGAGGCGCCCATCACTGCCAGAGGCGCCCGTCACTGCCAGAGGCGCCCATCAACCCATCCCTGCCAGAGGCGCCCATCAACCCATCCCTGCCAGAGGCGCCCATCAACCCATCCCTGCCAGAGGCGCCCATCCCTGCCAGAGGCGCTCATCACTGCCAGAGGCGCTCATCAACCCATCCCTGCCAGAGGCGCCCATCCCTGCCAGAGGCGCTCATCACTGCCAGAGGCGCCCATCCCTGCCAGAGGCGCCCATCACTGCCAGAGGCGCCCATCACTGCCAGAGGCGCCCATCACTGCCAGAGGCGCCCATCACTGCCAGAGGCGCTCATCACTGCCAGAGGCGCTCATCACTGCCAGAGGCGCCCATCAACCCATCCCTGCCAGAGGCGCCCATCCCTGCCAGAGGCACCCATCCCTGCCAGAGGCGCTCGTCACTGCCAGAGGCGCCCGTCACTGCCAGAGGCGCCCGTCACTGCCAGAGGCGCCCATCACTGCCAGAGGCGCCCGTCACTGCCAGAGGCGCGCATCACTGCCAGAGGCGCCCATCAACCCATCCCTGCCAGAGGCGCCCATCCCTGCCAGAGGCGCTCATCACTGCCAGAGGCGCCCATCAACCCATCCCTGCCAGAGGCGCCCATCCCTGCCAGAGGCGCTCATCACTGCCAGAGGCGCTCATCACTGCCAGAGGCGCCCATCACTGCCAGAGGCGCCCATCACTGCCAGAGGCGCCCATCACTGCCAGAGGCGCCCATCAACCCATCACTGCCAGAGGCGCCCATCACTGCCAGAGGCGCCCATCACTGCCAGAGGCGCCCATCAACCCATCACTGCCAGAGGCGCCCATCACTGCCAGAGGCGCCCGTCACTGCCAGAGGCGCCCATCAACCCATCACTGCCAGAGGCGCTCATCACTGCCAGAGGCGCCCATCACTGCCAGAGGCGCCCATCACTGCCAGAGGCGCCCATCACTGCCAGAGGCGCCCATCACTGCCAGAGGCGCTCATCACTGCCAGAGGCGCTCATCACTGCCAGAGGCGCCCATCAACCCATCCCTGCCAGAGGCGCCCATCCCTGCCAGAGGCGCTCATCACTGCCAGAGGCGCCCGTCACTGCCAGAGGCGCCCATCACTGCCAGAGGCGCCCGTCACTGCCAGAGGCGCGCATCACTGCCAGAGGCGCCCATCAACCCATCCCTGCCAGAGGCGCCCATCCCTGCCAGAGGCGCTCATCACTGCCAGAGGCGCTCATCACTGCCAGAGTCGCCCATCAACCCATCCCTGCCAGAGGCGCCCATCCCTGCCAGAGGCGCTCATCACTGCCAGAGGCGCTCATCACTGCCAGAGGCGCCCATCACTGCCAGAGGCGCCCATCACTGCCAGAGGCGCCCATCACTGCCAGAGGCGCCCATCAACCCATCACTGCCAGAGGCGCCCATCACTGCCAGAGGCGCCCATCACTGCCAGAGGCGCCCATCACTGCCAGAGGCGCCCATCAACCCATCACTGCCAGAGGCGCCCATCACTGCCAGAGGCGCCCGTCACTGCCAGAGGCGCCCATCAACCCATCACTGCCAGAGGCGCCCATCACTGCCAGAGGCGCCCGTCACTGCCAGAGGCGCCCATCAACCCATCACTGCCAGAGGCGCCCTCACTGCCAGAGGCGCCCGTCACTGCCAGAGGCGCCCATCAACCCATCACTGCCAGAGGCGCCCGTCGCTGCCAGAGGCGCCCATCACTGCCAGAGGCGCCCATCAACCCATCACTGACAGAGGCGCCCATCACTGCCAGAGGCGCCCATCAACCCATCACTGCCAGAGGCGCCCATCACTGCCAGAGGCGCCCATCACTGCCAGAGGCGCCCATCAACCCATCACTGCCAGAGGCGCCCATCAACCCATCAATGCCAGAGGCGCCCATCAACCCATCACTGCCAGAGGCGCCTGTCACTGCCAGAGGCGCCCATCACTGCCAGAGGCGCCCATCAACCCATCACTGCCAGAGGTGCCCATCACTGCCAGAGGCGAACATCAACCCATCACTGCCAGAGGCGCCTGTCACTGCCATAGGCGCCCATCACTGCCAGAGGCGCCCATCAGCCCATCACTGCCAGAGGCGCCCGTCACTGCCAGAGGTGCCCATCACTGCCAGAGGCGCCCATCAACCCATCACTGCCAGAGGCGCCCATCCCTGCCAGAGGCGCCCATCCCTGCCAGAGGCGCCCATCCCTGCCATAGGCGCCCATCGCTGCCAGAGGCGCCCATCGCTGCCAGAGGCGGCACCCATCACTGCCAGAGGCGCCCATCACTGCCAGAGGCGCCCATCCCTGCCAGAGGCGCCCATCACTGCCAGAGGCGCCCATCCCTGCCAGAGGCGCACATCACAGAAGTTATTTTGGCTCCAAAAAGAAAGAGCTTAAAGTTACAAATGTTTAAATCTATACAACAAAAAGACAAAAATACCCAATGCTACATCCAATGGGACAAAATACTGTACATAGTTACATACAATACAATATTATATTACTAATACAATGTTAGTATTCTCATTACTAAGACCTCCTCGTTTATAGTAGAGCCGGTAGTGCGCGTGCGACGTCACACTCACATGAAACCTGGGCTGGAGGCATCGGGAGGTGATAGGGAGGCGTGGCATTACATGAACGGTTCGTCCCCATTGGCTGAACTGCTCACGTGACGTGGCCGCCGCGCAGGGAAAACAATTTTGGGATTTTTTTGTAAAATCGTGTCTGGATGGTGCAGTCTCTCGCACTGTGTGCACCTTCCTTGCTCTGCATAGGTTTGTTCCAGCAGCGCACGGCGTTATGCGCACCGCCATTATAAGCATGGCCTAAGGGTCATTTAGTTAAACCCTTTGGTCAAAGCGTTATAGGCCGGCCGCCATGACCAGTATGCAGGTCCTAACACTACCGGTGCGTATTCTCATTTACCTCTGCTGGAGGGAGAAAGGTCTCAGTGGAACATGTGCAGTGGAACAGTGCAGAGGAACATGGAAAAACCTGATACTTAAAAAGTGGGGCGGGGTGAGCTTAAACCCTGGGAGGAGAGTGAGCTTAAACCCTGGGAGGAGAGTGAGCTTAAACCCTGGGAGGAGGGGTGAGCTTAAACCCTGGGAGGAGGGGCCACCAACCTCCAACCAACGGATACCAGTTGAAAATTAAATGAATAAATACACAATCCCAGCATGCTCTAACCCCAGAAAACACACACACACACACACACACACACACACACACACACACACACACACACACACACACACACACACACACACACACACACACACACACACACACACACACACACACACAATAAAGAGTGCTGCAGAGCGTGGCCAAATGTATACAACAAATGACAAAGATACCCAATGCAACATCTAATATGACAAAATACATAGTTAAATACTTCACTGTTAGTATTCTCATGAGTTACTATATTCTCTGAATCTTGTGCTAAACCATGTGCAGAGTTATTGTATTCTATTTGATGGTATACAGTACAAGTGAAGTGACCCAGTTTCGCCTTCACACACACACACACCGACTCTTGAGAAATTATATTTAACATTTGAAGGGCTATTTATCAAATTCTCCTGGCTGTAAAACTACGGCGAAAATAGCATCAAATCAACTTTGAAAAAGTCTCCATTGCTGTCCATTTTCGCGCCGCTGGATCAAGCATTATACAGTACATTTCCGTTCTTCAAAGAAATCACAGGCTACTTCTAATAATATTTTATCTATGACAGGTCAGTGTTTATTCCAGCTTTCATTGCGTTAAAACGTTACATCTGTTTAATTGCCAATTCCAGGTTTTACTGAAGAATAATGTTAAAAACCTTTTCTGTGGCGTTTTGTAGAGCGGTTTAATGTTTTGCTCAGTGTTTGAAGAGCGGTGTCCTGCCTGTGTACTGGACGTACAAGATAGCCTGTCTGCCAACGATTTGTGTACGTGAGGCACAGGGGATGTAATGTGACGGCCCAAGGTAGCTAGTACTTGACCTGTCATCTTCACAGTTCAGTGACTGACCACAAAACCATTCACCTCAACGGGACAACCCCACAAGGGAACTTACAGCTGGATGCATTCAATAAGTTAAAATCTGAGTGGCACTCATCTGTAGGAAAATACAAATATACCCATAATACTTTGCTTCTAATCCCATGCTGTGCTTAAAAGCTCTGTGAGCAGCGAACATTATCTATAAGGGTTCCATGTAAAAATGGATTTCAGGGAAAAGGTGACACTGTGCTCATTTGCATGTAATTTCCCATAATCCCTTGCTGCAGTGGAACCACTGTATGCTAGGCGATAATGGTTAAAGGCAGGGTTGCAGACCTGTCTAAGACATGTGAATGTGCTCACAAGTGATTCTTTATTGGCTATACATTTCAATATATATATATTTATATATTTGTTTAAATTTACAATTTATTGAAAAAAATAACCTTTGCATACATATTCATAACATCACGTATTTGGTGGGTGGAATAATATAGGAGGCTACACATCAGGGATGCGTATTTTGACATTTACAGGTGTCCTCGAACAGTATTGTTTATTTCTGTGTATTTTTCCTGCTGTCAGCTCTCCCCAGCTAAGGCCGAGTCCATACAAGGACAGGCCGTGCTGAGGCGTGCGGACGCTCAGCGCTGAGCCCCTGCATCCTCAATGAGGATGCCTTGAGAGGGGGCTCGCGCGAGCGTCCGCAGGCGTGCTCAGGCTTTGGAGTTTTCAGCCGAGCGCCAAGCTGTTTTTCAGCGCGCTGTCGGCTGAAAACCTCCAATGAGAGCGGGGCTGCGTCAACGTCACGGCGCCGTGACGTCGGCGCCGTGACGTCGACATCAGTGCGTCGCGGGCGATTGGCCCAGCAACGTCACTGCCCCGCCTCCCTCAGTCTCCCCCCACCTCCGATCGCGGACGCTGGCTCGCCTGTATGTGCATGGAATCGCACAGCTTCTGCAGGCGAGCCTCAGTGTCAGCGCGGTGCAGCACGGCTCCCCCCTCTATGGCCCGGGCCTAAGGCTGCGCTTACACAGCCGGTGACGCGACCGCTGACGTCACCGTCGCCATTGCGAAAGTTGTATTTCAGACTCTGGGGACATCGCTGGCAGCAGGGCCACTGACACCAGCAAGTGGGAAGCCAGGCGGGAGGAGAAGCTCGCTGATTGGCTTATAGCCAGTCACATGTGGAGACCGTCTGACTACCAGAATTTTGGTAGCACTGTCGCTCCGTCACGCCTTCGCGTCCACTCTAAGCACCGACGCCAATGCATTTGTTTTGACGCAACGTCACGTCGCTCTCGCCGGCACTATAAGCGCAGCCCCAGTTGCACGTTTTCCCCTGTTCCAAGCAGCCAGTGCTCCTGTGTATAGTGCAAAGTTATTGTTACAAATAGTATTTTTTCCACATGCCACTAGTCAGTTGCCCTGCCAACTTCCCAACACTCACAGTTTGAGATTGGTTTAGCCCGCTCCCCCTGCCTTTATCTGCATATTGTTATGCCCCTTGGCTTGTTCCTGTCTGGAAAGGAAAGTGTGCTCTCTCTTTTCATCAGCAGACACAGAGTGTAAGACACTTCTTCCAGTGCTCCCTTAGAAAGGGGTTCCTTTTCACCTTCCCCTCAGAGAAGCACTCCCCCCCCATAACAGAGTACCTTCATCTCACAAGGTTAATTCTCCTGACAAGAGACATTTGCTATCACAATCCACATGCAAGAACTTTTATATTTCTGTTAACTCAACTCAATAAAGTTGAAAAAAATAGAAGGACATTGTGTGCTTTAAAAAGGGGATGAGTTAAGCTACATGGATCTTCTCACATGTCACAAGTGAGCCTGGGTCCAGAATAACAGGCATTAGCATTTATAATTCTTTTTGTGATGGGAGGGGGTAACCAGGCTCTATAATAAAGGTCAAGCCAGTTTTGGTTACCCCTGCTCCGTGTGTAAGGGTCCACGAAAGAGTTAGCTCTTGGGCCCAGTAACATTGTATTACTGCATTATACTGTCTAATAAAACAATTTGTTTTTCCCTTTCCGGGCATGCAATCAAGCAGGGATTTCTATGGTATGAGTTTCAAAGGGGGGGGGGGGGGGAGTTTGGGGAGGAACCATTGACAGAATGTGCCTAGGAGGTTGGGGTCCGGAGTTGCTGGTCCTCCCAGAAATGTACCCGGGAATCATGCCTGATTCTCGGATACATGTAGGCACTATGTTCCAGCAATATCTCCCCTTGAAAACGTAAGCGCGACTCACCACTAGGGTGCCCTGCTTCAGCACAGCCCAGAAAGGAGAATGAGGCACAGGGATAAATATGTATTCCTGTAGCTGAGGGAATCCCTAGGTTAAGGGGGGTACCCCAGCTAGTGCCAAGGTGACCCACAACCAGTATAGGGTTTGTGGGTGCCCAACCGTATACAAGGTTGGAGGGGCTCTGCGAGTCCAAACTAAGTCACAGGGAAATTGTGTGGGGAAATTAGGCAGGCATTTTGGACCCCAAGACTCAGTGTATTACTATATACTTTAATGTAGTGTAATATGTTTTTACATTCGGAACCGATGTCCAAACAGGCAGCCCGTGCAAACCCATAGGCGCCGGTAAGTCTGATGGACATCGTAGTTCAAAGCAGCCAGAGGATGCCCAGAGATGTGAACAGTGTTTGGTCAGTGGGGAAAGGTGGAGTACTAGGTGCGGAGATCAATGGCAGTCCTCCGGGATGCCACTTGTTCTGCCAGACCTAGGGGTGCCTGCCCAGCAGGTGGCATTGGGATGGCTGGGTGGTATGTGGCAGGCTTGCGCATGCCCCATAGCTATTTCAAATTTACCGCTGACCTGCCTTTTCTAGCCGGCTTGGCTTTGATTGGCTGCTTAGGAAAGTTCCCACGCGCTGATTGGCTGTCCGGTCTGCATCTATTTTTTGAATGAAGCAGAGAATACTATAAGAAGCCCTGAGCCAATCAGATGGTGTGTTCCCCTTGAGTCTGAGCTGAAAGAGCGTGGGCGGCCTTTGCAAAGATGCTCTGTTTGTAATAGCCAAGCAATCGGCTTCGATTTCAAGCCTGAAAAACCTGCCCACCAGAGACTAAGTCCAGTAATTTGCGCCTAAGTTCTCAGAAATGAACGTAGCGGACGCGGCTGGGATTTTATGCCGATTTGAGTTCCAGGAGAGTTGGGCCGACTCGCGGTCAGGAGGGACGTAGCTGTGGCGTATGGAATTTTTTGTCGATTTGGGTTCCAGGAGATTTTGGTCAAAGTCCTGGTCAGGGTAAAACTCTCCCAAAGAGTTCCCTGCACCTCGGAAAGTCTAGTTTTCAACTCCAGCCCCAAAGTAAGTATGTCTTTTCGTCTGTATTTTGTTTTTCACTGTGTGTAAGCGAATTTATGCCGAATAAATTGCAATTTCTCTACTTGTTTTGCTCAATGAAGGAGCCCGGTAAAAAGGTGTAAAATATCGGATTGAGCTAACCAGAGTTTCCATATATTTTTTTCATTTAGCACAGAAATCATTAACCATACTCGTCAATTTTTCCATTTGGCACACGATTGAGCAATTAGTTTACCTTCCACTCTGGATATTATAGCCAGGGGTCTAGAGGTACAACATTTTTAATAAGTTTTCTTGGCGGTGCCATACGTGTGGATAGCTCAGATAAGGCTGTGTTAAGGAGTGCGCAAACTGGGGGGTGGAGGATTTTTCTCGGGGGGGAAAGGGGGAAAGGCGTGGAGGTTGCAGATGCCCCATGCTCTTCCCCAAACCGTTTAAATAAAATGCCGGGGGATCGCGTGAGGCCACTGCAACTGAACGTGCCGGCTCCAAATGACACGTTGACATGGCTATGACAACGTGGGTGATGTTACGTGACATCACATGACCCCGCGGCGTCATTTGACGTCCGTCACCATGGCACTTTGACACCGCTAGGTCACATCACATGACCACACAGTGACATTTGACGCCGACAGGAAGGTATGGGGCGGCGCGAGCACCAGGGGGAGTGGAGGGCAGGGTGGCGCAGCAACAGAAGTCTGCGTACCCCTGCTGAAGTCTGCGTACCCCTGCTGAAGTCTGCGTACCCCTGCTGAAGTCTGTCGTGGGCAGAGCAGTGGAAGGAAACCTGGTTCATGATTCTGTTGTGTAGAAAACCAGGTACAAAAGAATTTATGGTGGGTAAAAAGGAAGCAAAGAGTGACACTCTGCGAGTGCCCATTTGCATGTCTTTACCCAGAATCCCTGGCTGCAGTGGAGGCATTGTAAGCTAATGGGGAAGGGCAGGGTCACAGACCTTTCTGAGACATGCAAATAAACCCACAAGTGGTGTTTTTATTTGCTGTACACTGTTCTGCAGATGAAATTGAGCAGCGTTTTAGGCAATGGAATGAGTTTGGAATAAAAGAACCTAGTTAGCCCCTTGTGACCCGCAGTAAATACTTTATTTTTTCTATCTTGGGCACCAACATTTAATTGTACGACAGGTGGGGGGATTGTACTGTGTATAACACTGTGCTATACGAGTGCAACGATGGTCGGGTATTAACACAACACGGATGTAGGAAGCGTGACTTGTGCCTTTTTTTAAATAATTTATCCGTATACAATCTTGGATAATACTAGTCCTCACTCCACTGTCAGCCAAAAAAAAATAGCTTGGCATCCCCTACATAATACAGCAAGAATGTTACCAACAGCCAGCAGACAAGGAAACCCCCAGTGTTTGCATGGAAGAATCTCCCCCGGGTGACAGAAGCAAGGACAATGATCTTATTTATGCTGCGGAGACAATGGGCTCATGTTTCCTCATAGAGTAATGTAAACAGAGAAGTGTCGGGCTCTTAAACTGTAAACTGTAGTTGTGTTGTGCCCTGCAGCAAGTATAGAAGCGCAGAGTAATGGAACATTGAGGTCCTACGTCACCTGGTATCATAGCAACCAGGCACCGGGGCGGAGGCGTCTGAGCAGGAGGGTTCAGGTGCAGAGCGGACATTGCATTCAGTATCCATTTAGCATGGAGATGGGTGCAAGATACGCACAAGGCATTGCACGCTCCTGTAGCAATACTGAGAGCACTCAACCATCCAAGCAAGCACATCATTACAATCTGATATATACGTCAGAATGTTTGTCTGTGTGTCTCATTATACGCGCCCAAACTAGAAGACCCAGAACAACCAGATTTGGAAGGATTACTTTATCAAAAGGCATCGAAGGGTCACGGTTTGGATACATTCAATTTTTCATGCTAGGAGTTGCTACCATTTTCTCTAAGCAAGACAGCCACTGGGAGTTGTACCCGGTAGGCTATTTGTCAGACACGTGACATCATACCGGTGACATCATAATCAGTCAGATAGCTATAAAGTTTACACAGGAAGCAGACAGAGAGAGGCAGTCAGTGGGCAGGAGGAGAAAGCAAGAATGATGGGGGAGAGGCGGGAAGAATTCAGGACATCATAAGGTATTAAAGGAAAGTGATGGGAGGAAGAGAGATGGGGGGGAGGGAGAGAGAAAGATAAGGGGGTGAGAGGAGAGGCAGGAGGAGGTTGTTTTTGAGAATTCCCGAGCAACACCGGGTATTTTCAGCTAATATATATATATATATACACACACACACACACACACACACACACACAATGCAAATCAACAACCAGCACCCTGTAGTAATAAAAAATCCAGATGCTAGTAAGAATATTGGAGATATTACCAGATTGGAGTCCAGCAATGAGGAGACAGCACACCAGTAATGATATTCAAAATGATTCTGTATTGTAGAAAAATACAGGCACCCCAGCCAACGTTTCGGTCTGCAGAGAGCTACCTTCTACAGGGCAATACAGAATCATTTTGAATATCATTCCTGGTGTGCTGTCTCCTCATTGCTGGACTCCAATCTGGTAATATCTCCAATATAAAGCCGACCGCGCATGCGTGCACCGGTGCCAACCGCTCTTGCATGTGCAGTCGGCTTTCATTCACGCATGCGCAGGCAGCATTGGACAACCACGCACACACCAGCCGCTCTCATTGCTCACGCATGCGTGGATATTTTGAGTTATTTACAAATTCCTCCCGGATGGCAACCCTGCAACATGGCAACATGTGCAGAGCGGACATTGCATTCAGTATCCATTTAGCATGGAGATGGGTGCAAGATACGCACAAGGCATTGCACGCTCCTGTAGCAATACTGAGAGCACTCAACCATCCAAGCAAGCACATCATTACAATCTGATATATACGTCAGAATGTTTGTCTGTGTGTCTCATTATACGCGCCGAAGCTAGAAAACCCAGAACAACCAGATTTGGAAGGATTACTTTATGTATCAAAAGGTGGCGAAGGGTCACGGTTTGGATACATTCAATTTTTCATTCTAGGAGTTGCTGCCATTTTCTCTAAGCAAGTCAGCCACTGGGAGTTGTACCCGGTAGGCTATTTGTCAGACACGTGACATCATACCGGTGACATCATAATCAGTCAGATAGCTATAAAGTTTACACAGGAAGCAGACAGAGAGAGGACGTCAGTGGGCAAGAGGAGAAAGCAAGAATGATGGGGGAGAGGCGGGAAGAATTCAGGACATAAGGTATTAAAGGAAAGTGATGGGAGGGAGAGAGAGGAGGGGGGGGAGAGAGAAAGATAAGGGGGTGAGAGGAGAGGCAGGATGAGGTTGGTTTTGAGAATTCCTGAGCAACACCGGGTATTTTCAGCTAATATATATACACACACACACACACACACACACACACAATGCAAATCAACAACAACCACCCTGTAGTAATAAAAAATCCAGATGCTAGTAAGAATATTGGAGATATTACCAGATTGGAGTCCAGCAATGAGGAGACAGCACACCAGGAATGATATTCAAAATGATTCTGTATTGTAGAAAAATACAGGCACCCCAGCCAACGTTTCGGTCTGCAGAGAGCGACCTTCTACAGGGCAATACAGAATACAGAATCATTTTGAATATCATTCCTGGTGTGCTGTCTCCTCATTGCTGGACTCCAATCTGGTAATATCTACTATATATATATATATATATATATATATATATATACTTATACTTTATATAGATAGAGATAGATATTAGTTAAATATGCTGAAGCACTCCTAAAGGCAATAAGGTAGGGTTACCATAAACTCATTCTCAAAAAAAAAGAGGACACCAAAAGTCGACCGCGCATGCGTGAGCCCGGTGCCAACCGCTCTTGCATGTGCAGTCGGCTTTCATTCACGCATGCGCAGGCAGCATTGGACAACCACGCACCAGCCGCTCATTGCTCACGCATGCGTGGATATTTTGAGTTATTTACAAATTCCTCCCGGATGGCAACCTTCAAAAATCAATAATACGGACATATGGTAACCCTAAATAAGGGGAAAGAAACAGAGGAGTACCCATACCACTTTTTTCCTATATATAATGATTGTTATTAACGATGAAAGAGAAGATAACTCCCAGCAAAGGCGGTGAGACAGAACAAGCCTACAAAGCATGATCATGGAGACTGAGACAAGATGCCTCAACTGTGAGATAGATAGGAGATATATTTATATATATATTTTTTAATTGAATGTTTGTAAGCCTTTCCTCCCTTTAAAATAAGGTTTGTGGAAGAAGCATGATGATGTACTGTAAGGCAAACAGAAAGCTGTCAAGCGCTTCGGTGTAAAGCAGATGCACCTATGGTGTCATGAATGGCATGTGGGGCTGTGGAAAGGGAGCGGTGTGGGCCACTAGATTGACCGGAGTGTCTGAGTGAGGCAATGACCCTTACCTCAAACTCAGCTACATAGCTGATGTACTGTAAGGCCTTGCCCCCGCTGCCTGCTACAGCGTCCGCTGTGGCGGACGCTGCGCTCACGAGAGCCCTCCCCGCAATGGCGCCGGGCCCGCTACGAGGGGGGGCCGCAGCGCTCGCGCGAGAGCTACTCCTGCTCTCAATAGAATAGACTCGCGTCGAGCGGCTAGGCACGCCCCCTGGCGGTTCAGCCAATGAGGGCGAACCTGCCGGGTGACGTCATGGCCGCGCCCCCGTCACTCCTCCGGCACGCCCCCCCCGGTCTCTGCTCCTGCAGTAAGCTGCAGACCGGGGAATCGCCGGAACGCGCAGCCAAAAGCGCGGGCGTTACACTAACACTGAGGCCATTTGACGAAGCATGAAATGGCCGGTATTATTGCGGATTTACCAAATAGTTTTCATGATGGAACAATTGGCATCATCACGCATTGCATTTTCCAGTATTTGTGGTCTAGATGTTGTACAAGATAAGCATCATTAAGAAAATAAGCCTCTGTTAAACCATCAAAATTCCCCTTGGACAGTGCCCAGTTCTAACAGCTGTATGAGTCATGAGTAAAACGAGATTTAATAATTAAGATTTTTTTTTTACAAGCGTGCATGTAACTTTGTACACAGTTTACCAATGTACAGTGGCCCCTGGCAAATTGCTATGAAGCCCTTTCTTCCTTGCCAGGGAATAGTTAAGCCCCATTTATTGTAAATTAATGGGGAACGAGCTGAACTGAGCACCGGAAAGATAAGTTCATTGCATATTGAGAGAGGGCCTTAGAGTTATTTCGGAGTGGGCATTATACCATATTGAAAAAGGGCATTAGAGCAAAATTGAAAGAGGACCTTATTGCATATTGAAAGAGGACCTAATAGCATATTGAAAGAGGACCTTATAGCATATTGAAAGAGGACATTAAAGCATATTGAAAGAGGACATTATAGCATGGGTGCGCAAAGTTTTGAACCTGCGCCTCCCTTCCTGCTCAACTCCCGGCTCCTCTCCCTCCCCCGTCGTCAAATGACCCTGCGACGTCATTTGACGCCAGGTTACCATGGCGACGCGTCGCCGAAGACCAGGTAGGAGCAGCTGCAGAGGCCTCGTGCGGTCCCCCAACATTTAAGTTGTTAAATCGCCTTGGGGGAAGAGCGCCAGACTTCTCTGTAGCCACCGCACCCCCTGAAAAATCTCCCGCCCCCCACTGTGCACACCACTGCCTTATAGCATATTGAAAGAGGCCCTTATAGGATATTGAAAGAGGCCCTTATAGGATATTGAAAGAGGACCTTATAGGATATTGAAAGAGGGCATTAGAAGCTTTGGAGACGTGTGTACTGAGTGAGCTGGAAATGAGGTTGGAACATTTCCTAGTGGGACAAGCTGTACCGTACAGAACACTGAGCAGGGACCGGGGAATCCCTGGGAAGCTCACAAGCCATTTTAGGGAGATAATAAAATGGCATTGGGATCCCTGCTAACTTATGTTAGTTGCAGTTTACAGTACTTTAAATCTTGCTTCTAGCGTTGCATTAAACCGGTGGCTGCCACCTGTTTTGCATCCACAAAACGAGCATAACACCGGTACAATAACTAGCACCAGATTTATCCAAGAAAAACATCCTATTGAATTCATTAAACCCCCCCCCCCACACACACACACACACACAGAAACCTGTAAAAATGATTCCCTGTTTTGCCCCTCCCCGTGTTAAAAAACACGATTTTAATCTCTGGGTTCTGAGGTTACCATGGCAACATTTAGGACTGCTCTGGGGAGAGCTTCATTTTAACCTCCTGTACACTTAATATTTAGAACGCGTATATCGCCTGTACAAAGCGTCATCATTTACAAATAAATTCAGTTTGGAAAGGGCAAACATATCTTATTATTATTATTATTAATGAATGCCAATGGTTTGATTTACCATCCTGATGGTATTTTATAAATAATAATAATAATAATAATAGCACGCTCTTGTATAGCGCTGCTAATTGTACGCAGTGCTTACAGAGACATTTTGCAGACACAGGTCCCTGCCCCGTTGAGCTTACACTCTATGTTTTTGGTGCCTGAGGCACAGGGAGATAAAGTGTGATTTGCCCAAGGTCACAAGGAGCCGACACCGGGAATTGAACCAGGCTCCACTTTACTTTACTCACTGAGCCACTCCTTCTCCCTTATTAGGTTGCGTTGTGTTAGGCAACAAGGGGTTAGTTATCCATTATATACCAATTACGACACAGTCTAACACTGTAAAGAGACAGGGGGTGCCCAATGCTGCATCCAATTGACAAAACATATAAAGTAAAATACTTCAATAATAATTGGTTATTTAGTTAACCCTTTGGCCAAAGGCGTCATAAGCCTGCATACCAACGTCAAGGTATAACCAAAATAATGCAGGTCCTACACTACACTGTGAACCCTTCCTTTTACCTCTGTGAGAGGGGAAAAAACCATAATGGGTCTTGTTCTGCAGCAAGTGAAATGACCTTCCAAGTTAAAAGGGTGAAGGAGGAGGAGTGAGCTCTGGGGGGAGGTGCCACAGCCTCCAAAGAGACATAGGTTAACACAGATACCCAGCATTATTGAAGTATTTTACTTTATATGTTTTGTCAATTGGATGCAGCATTGGGCACCCCCTGTCTCTTGTTATATACAATTGCCACGCTCAGTAGCTCTCTGGTTGACATAAATATATATTCACTTTGTGGTGGGTGTGGGAGTTTGAGCTTGCTGGGTATCTGTGTTAACACTGTAAAGAAATAGCACGCACCATCGCCCAGTCATCATTTCTAATCATTTCATAATTTAAGGAAGAAGTTGCTCGCTGGTAATGTCAATGGCCTTTGAAGTGGGTGAAGAATCCGGTTTGAATACCCGTGTAAACTCCCCTTGGGCAGGTCACCCAATGTCCCTGTGCCTCAGGCATCAACATTAGATTGTAAACCTAACCTCTATTGGGAATAGACTTGCTGGGCCTGCAAAATGATGCAGTATGCAAAGTGCTGTGTACACTGTGAGTACCATATCAATGGAAAAGGTCATTAAAACGGGGTGAGTTTCATCTCAAAAATAGCGCAGGTGTTCATCTGATTTGGGACCAACTCCAGTCCTCATGGGCCACCAACAGGTCAGGTTTTAAGGATATCCCTGCTTCAGTCATTCTGATTGAACCACCTGTGCTGAAGCAGGGATATCCTGAAAACCTGACCTGTTGGCAGTGGGGGGGCTCGCTGGAGGACTGGAGTTGCGTACCCCTGTCTTACACCACAGCGCACGGTGCATTGCAGGGTCTTCTCGCTGTATAAGTGCGCGCGCGCGCGGCTTCAATGGAAAGAAATTAGTTCCATTTTCCTGTTTGAAACGAACGTTTCCCCCTTGGGGTCAGAAACCACTTCCTCCCCAGCACCCAGTGGAACATAATACCACAGACATACAAATTCCCTCTTTATAGGCCGTTAGCTCCTTTGGTGTTAAAGAACTTTACTTTGTGTGTGCAGAAGCCAAAGGGGCCGGGGCGGCTTTTTCAAACAGGAGATTTTAGTGAAAGCTGTTACTGCAGTACTGTATGTGAACCGGGGTGAGATGTTACTGCAGTACTGTATGTGAACCGGGGTGAGATGTTACTGCAGTACTGTATGTGAACCGGGGTGAGATGTTACTGCAGTACTGTATGTGAACCGGGGTGGGTGCATATATTTGAATTTGTAGTTAAGGGAAGTTAAATAACAAACAACATTTTTTTATTTAACATTTTTTTTTAACACAGGATTTGAAGATGGGGGTGCCCCAGGGCTAACCCCCATTAATTTCAGCTCCGGGAACCCAGTTCCCAGAGATACAGACCTCCCTATGTAAGGGTTGGAGGTAGCTGGGTTTTAAAGTTTAAAGCTCTCGCGTCATGCTGGCCAATAGGAAGCTGAACCCAATATCACGTCTTCCTATTGGTCTGCAGGGCGCGGGAGCTTTGAAACGCCGCCATGTGAAACCTGGTAGCGGAGCGGCTACCGGCACCCCCTATGGCGGCAAGTATCTCCGGAAGCAGGGGGGGGTCTCCGAAGTTTAAATGAATGGGGGTTCCGATCCGGACCCCCTTGATTTGAATCCTATGTAAAAAAAAAAAAATGTTAAAAAACAAAACCCGTTTGGATTGACGCTTTAATATTCACAAGGAGTCAGCTGATCTGTTAAAGGACATCAAAACCAGGGCAACACTATTACAGAAAACACTACACCAGATGTACCAAACAAGAAATTCCCATTGGTTTAACTCCCATTAAATCAAATGGTATTTTCTTGATTGATAAATATGGCGTCCAGCTTTGCAGTCTGCTGATGAATCACCCCGATTGTCTGTTTGATTTGTTTGCTTGGGTGATTAGACATCAGAACGTGTGCAATTGTGTCCATGATGAAAACAACTTGCCGGGGCCAGTGTGGAATTTCACAATTTCTTCCAATCACTACAGCCGACCTTTGTAATCTTTGTGTTCGGAATGCATGGAATTGTTACAAAAGAAAGAGCAGCTCGGCCGGATACGCACGGCTTCCCTGGGCGATGAGATGTTTCATTCCATTGTCAACAGTGGTAACTTCCACTATAATAATAGGTCAGTATTTGAAAGTGCCAACTCAAACAGGATTAAAAATGAATGAATGACGATAACATATTTAATATTACAACTAGATCGTTTGTCTTTGGAAAAATAAGTACCTTTTTAAAAAAAATAGTTTTGAAAATAGAACCTTCAGTTTTATAGTTCAGTCATAATAATGCTTAAATGATAGTGTTTTATTTTAAAGCAGCAAACCCTCCAAAATGAGTTTTTGTTACCGTACCTGTACTAGGGCGTTCCACGGTGCGGATGTGTGGTCCCCCAACCTCAAGTAACCCTTAGGTTCCCTGAGATATTTGTCGTTTTTGGTGCCGGGTTTGAGAGATAGTGGAGAGATAGTGGAGAGATAAGGGGAACAATGCGAGCCTTGAAGGATGAGAATTTCAGGGAAGCAGGTATAGGAAGGAGTTGAAGCTTGCAGTGGGACGAAAGAAGAATTTCCACCACCACGTCCCATTTGTGTGTGTGTGTGTGGGGGGGGGGGGGGGGGGGGGGGGGGGGGGGGGCGCCATAGAAGAGTGGCCAGAGCAAAGTCCCAAGTGTGAGAACCAAGTTTCAGCCAGTGCATAGAGGTGAAGAGAGCGAGAGAAGGGGAGGTGAAGAAAGCAAGAGAAGGAGAGGTGAAGAGAGCAAGAGGAGAGGTGAAGCACAGCTAGTATTTAGTAAGAGAGAGAGCATTCCAGACAACACATGAAAGAGGTGGAGAACTTGGATGTAAGCGTGAGATGGATATCAGGTTGGAAGGGATGGAGCTATAAGATATTACAAAGGGAGAGAGATGGTATTAGAGGGCAAAAGCATGTGGGAATATGGTAGGGGCCAGGATTTGGAGAAATGTCACTTGCACCACGAGAGTGATATTAATAGTAGAGGTTGGATCTTGCAGAAGGATTTCCAGTGGTATCCCCTGGTAGGTGAATCTGTAGTATGTAAAAAAAAAAAAAAAAAAAGAGAAAACAAAGCGCACGACTATTAGGGTAATAAAGTACATATAATGTGACAATTCAAAAGTAATAAATGCACGTACAAGAAGTTAAGTTAAACAAGCAGGACATGTTCTGGGTACATGTTACCACTTCAGGATACAGATGATTCGACTTGTAGGGAACCCTCTGCATATACAGCCTCCGGTCCGGGCAGTAGTCTCACACTGTAGCTGTGGGTATCCAGTCAATAAAGAAATGTTCGTAACAAAGTAACTCCCAGAGCACACAGAAGTAACACTGGAACAACTCTCCTGCACCGCAGCTCCGCCGGCTGCCCGCCAAGAAGCAGAGGACCTCCCGTGCTACCGGATTGGTAGAGCAAGACGTTGACGTCACTCCGGAACGCCGCAAACTTTCAAATTCCCACGGATAGCCTGAGATAAAGTTAATGTCACAGTGCAGATACTATAGGAGAGTGTCCGGTAATAGTACAATCCTACGCGTTTCGTAGATAACTCTACTTCGTCAGGGATGTTTGTTCATAATGAATACAATAGCATATATACCCCTAAATGAACAATTGGTGGATGGAAAAATCCAATCAACCTATCACAACATAAGGCACGTAGCTAACACAGGTGATGTCAGGATCATAAGTACTGTTCAATCTAAATACCCAAATGACATTTAATAAAACCTTTATTAAACACATAGTATATACAAAACCTTATGAATAGGACACTGAAACAAGAAAAAAGTATATTAAAAACCAATATATACACATATATAATGTTTAATCAATAAGACACCATTATGGTTAACATTAAAATGGAGAAAGCTTGAAAAGTAAAAATATTAAATTACTTTAAAAAGAGCAGGTCATTTGAAAACAAGGGACATATACCACAAAAACTAGAAAATAAATATTAGTGGCAAAAATGCCTTCTTAAAGATACGGAAAAACTTAATTAACTTAATAAAGGGACCATACATCAAGTTCTTCATTAAGGCCCCTAGGGTCCAAAGTCTTCAGTTGATATATCCCAAAAGTTTGTTTGGAAAGAGCCTTTAACCTGTCGCCCCCTCTTCTGATGGGGTGCACTACTTGAATACCTTTATATTTCATTACACCAGAGTCACTTTGGTGATGTAGTTTAAAGTGACAGGGAACACTATGCGTGTCCATGCCCAATCTAATATTACTTGCGTTTTCAAATATTCTACTGTAGTTTAAAAAAAAAAAAAAAAAAACGCTTTGTACGGCCCAAATATTGGAGTCCGCACGGACATTCCAACATGTAGACGACGTAGGAAGTCTTACAGGAAATGCAGTCATCAATAGGATATTTATTTTTAGTGACCATTGATGTAACACTGTGTCACTATGTAGGTGACTACAAGCCCGGCATTTGCCACAACCTAAAATTGCCCATAGGATTAGAAGCCAACGACGTTGGTTCAACTACTTTAATCACACTTGGTCCTATATCACCATCATCATTTTTTAGGTTTTTAGCTTTCCTGTAGATAAAATTTGGTCTAGTGCCAAGGTAGGGACCTAGACTCAGGTACATGGTTAATCTGAAATAGACAGAATTCCAACTCCTGTGTAACTGAAGCTACACTTAGAAAGTTCACCATTTGAATGTGAATACTGCCTCACCAATGGCACATTGCCTGCTCACGCTTAGGCTGCACTTATAGTGCCGTCAATGGCGACGGCAACATGACGGGTGACGTCACCCGTCGCCACAGGCAAAAGTTATATTAGGAGGGATGGTCACCTTATAAATCGGACAAATACGGTAATAGGCATGTGCACAAATAAAACATTGCTGTTGTACTATAATAAACACTACTAAAAAGTATTTATTTAATAGTAAGCAATATAGTGGGACAGGGACTACTCAACTGGTGTAACAAACGCATTGGCCCATGTTTACTAAGACATGTTCTGCCGTAAAACACCTTTCAGCGACGGAAGACTCCTTACTGCATATCTATTTCAGTGGCTTGTAACGAGAACGTGATTCAGATCCACACACAAATAATGTCATGTAAAAGTTGCCATGGCTATACACAAAAACAGCAAGGGACAGGTGTTTTATGGCAGAACACTGCTTGGTGAATAGGGCCCATATATTGCTTTCCTATAGATTCATAGTATTTAAATTCATGTTACATTCCTGACCAGTAAAGCAATATGTACATTGTTGGTGCTATTAAAATAACATACATGTGCATATATTTGTAAGCTCTGTAGATACGATTTTGTGCATGAATAATTAGTTCTGCACAAGAACAACTTAAATGTGTATAACGATTACATCCAACACATTCCCAGCAAGCTCATTTCTAACTGGCAACAGTTGTCTGGAGGTAGGTGGCCCCTCCTCCCAGAGCTCACCCCTCCTTTTTAACTTGGGAAGTCTTCATTTTGCTGTATGGACAGGACCTACTATGGTTGTTCCCCCTCATACAGAGGTAAAGGAAGGGTTCACAGTTTAGTGTTAGGACCTGCACATTTGGTTATGCCTTGACGTCGGTATGCAGGCATATGACACTTTGGCCAAAGGGTTAAACTAAATAACCAAGAAAATATTATTATAGAAGTATTTAAACTTTATACTTATTACCATATATATTTTGTCAATTGGATGTATCATTGGGCACCCCTGTCTTTTGTTGTATAACTACTGCAAAGCTTTGGAAAGCTCACAGGTGTCCTCTTCGTGTTTGTATCAGTGAGAATATTACACTTGCAGGGCATCTGTGACTGGGCCAGGTGAGCCTCTGCTGTGCTACCTACAGTACTTGCCCCCTTTATGTTCAAATAGATCCAAGTGGTACCGTGCCAATTTCCAAGAATATGCTAAAATATTTCACAGTTCACACTCAGCAGAATTTGGAAAAAGCGTAATGATGGACCTACCGAGGTTGAAGCCTTCATTTGTGTGAATGAAAATATTGCTCCTTATTTGACTAGGCGCAATGGTGAAATGTTTAAAGGTCAGCGCCAAGCAAAGTTTTCCAGCCACCGTCTATTTACTAAGCAAAATAAAGCCAAGCACTAAAAATAGATGACATGCAAAGCCAGGTGCAGAGCCACAGGAGGATTGTGAGGCCGGGCTCCCCGAGTTCAGTCCTGGAGAGTAACCAACAGATTAACAATGAACTATAATCTAGCTCTATCACAAAGGCAACATGCTTAAGTAAGGACGTAGTAAGCCTTAGTGTCTTCAGTGCCACTGCCATTCGTGGTCACACGATGGCAGTGGTCATGGCATCAAAGGATAAAAATAGTGGGTGTCCCATTCAGAAACATGGACCCCCTCCCCAGGGCCATCACGGCAGACACTTCCTGGCACTGTGGACTTTTTCTTGGTGGCCCGCGGACCCCGAGGACAGCACGTCTTGCTACATTTGTGTGCGTTAACCTGAAAACATGGCATCATGGTTACTTTTGAGGACTGAAGTTTCGGAAACCCTGGGAGTGTCCTCATATTGTGTGATTAGATGCATCAAACTCTGCGTCTCTCGTCAAAATCCAGCAGGGCTGAGGTGGCGCCAACTTTTTTGGCTGAAAGTTTGCGTCACGTGGGAAACTCTTAGGCTGCGCCCATAGTTGGAGCGACATCGCGCCGAGAACAAAAGGCCGCACCTCCATGAGGCAGGCCATAGAGCGCACGACTTTTTATTGTGCCGTACGACGGCCGGGTCACGTGCGCGGTTCAGCCAGAGCGCGAACCACTCGTGACATCACAGGCACTCCTCCCCGTCACGTGTCCTCCAGATCCCACGGATCGCCTCTGCAGCAGGCGCGCGCAACGCCATGCATTCCGCCGCGCACACGCCTATCCGAAGCCTTACGCTCACTTCATGCCGACAGTAACTGGAGTAACGCGTCCGTACAGACGTCTCTTTACACTTTCTGCACATTGATAAGTGTTGTACATTGATACATCTCGCCGTTTGCGTTCTGCCTCAGCAGCTGATTTATTTCATGCAAATTACTTGGGGATTTATGTATCAAAGGTTAATGTGATAAACAAAAAAACGGCTGTATGAAAGAAATAGACAGCCTGAAATTGGGATCTACGGGGGAGACAGATCAATGTGAAGAAAGTGCGACGAGACGCGGATTTTGATGGATTGCTCCATTTTCCTGTTTGCGCTGGTGTCAAATGTAAGGAAGAGTTTCCTACTTTTCATGCACATTGTTGGCTTCAAAAGTTTACGCCGACCTCAGACCTGGCAGATATTTTTGATGCAAATACCAGATAAACGCGACAGGCGAACATGTCATTGGAATCTGGGAGTTCTGTAACTCCCCCTAACTTTCATCCGTTGATACAGTGACACAAAGACAAATAATGGTGCAATGTGGGTCCATTTTGCTTGAAATTAAAGCAAAAGGGGTGCAATTCTGGGGCAAAAAAATAAATGGATCGGATGCATCAAAGAAATGAATTCTACCGATTTCAATGAGATTATTTTGCCCCAGAAATGCTGATTTATATTCACCCCATTACATAAATATGGTTTTTAATTCGCTGCATATGGTGCAGTTTATTTGCCTCAAGTGCTCCACTTTTTCGCTGAAACAGCCCCTATTGTTATATATATTTCTTCTTCTCATTGTAATTAGATTTGTACAAACATACACCCCCTTTCCCTGCCGCTCACGTCCTCTCTCCCAGTGACACGCGGCTGAACAGACAGCACCCCCCGCACACTTGCATCTTTCCATATAAGGATCTGATGACAGCTGCCCCAACAGAATGGAAAATCAATTTGGAGTATTGAGCGGCGTTTTGCTAAATAAGCACGATCTGCAAGGAGGACTAACACACAATGCTGCTATTTATAAAGCAGCACTTTGACATAACGCAAGCAGCGTGCTGCCTTCAGCTGTCAGCCGCTTATGTTAATCTGGTACCTCGTACACAGCTCTATGAAAAGGAATTCTGGTTATCCAGGGTACACAAAACTGCCACTCACCTAGGACAAAGATCTCCCGGTCCTCGGATACACAGCTATCACCCGGATTGTTTTATTTAGCTCAGCGTTTCTCAACTTTACGAAACCCCTGGCAGTCCCATGTTTTAGGTTATATGTATTCACCAATACTTACACTTGTGCTTGATCATGCATTGTCATCCACGCAATCCGACCTGGCTGAGATCCCCTAAAGAAAAGGGGGTTAAGAAAATAATTGAGTTTTTAGGTATTTCTGCTTGTGCCACCCTCTCGTGTCACAATCACTGCCGGTTGCGAAGGGGTTAAAAATCTATGTTTAGCCTTGCAGCGCCAGTTCTGGCTGATGCATATTGTTCCAGGAAGAGGCTTTTGAGCACGATCTGCCTGTCAGGGCTTGCACACACATTACAATAACTCACTGCCAGTGTATGTCAAACGGAACAAAACAAAAAAAAAGGGCAAAAACAAACGTGTCCTTATCACTTGCAGTCTTCACGTGGGGCCCGAGAATAGTCGCTCAGGGAAACCCGTAGACGTTCAGAGATGGAGAGAAAACATTGGTCACCATGAAAAATTCAATAGCGTTTTGTTTGTGTATTTAAAGAGCAGAGCAAATAATATTCTGTCTGACGTAGAGCGTTAACAAAAGACACAAAGTCCCAGTGTTACATCCAATATGGCAGATGATAGTTATACACTTCTGTTTTTCTTTTCATAAGCGAGGTTCATTTAATGAAATTAGGCCAAAGCATGTTAAGCAGCAAACCCACGGCACTGTATCCCCTCTTCAGCAAGTCTTAACATTACTGTACTCAAAGGCTCTCATAACCTCTGTAATGGAGTATATGAGGGAGGGAACATGATTGGGGGGTGGGGGGGGGGGGTGCAATTAGCCTTCTGATGGAGCTGGGGTTCATTTTGGCTCGGAGGGAGGGTATTTAAGGGAGGGGGTAGGGGATTACCTGCAGATGTTTGGAGGGAGGGTATTTAAGGGAGGGGGTAGGGGATTACCTGCAGATGTTTGGAGGGAGGGTATTTAAGGGAGGGGGTAGGGGATTACCTGCAGATGTTTGGAGGGAGGGTATTTAAGGGAGGGGGTAGGGGATTACCTGCAGATGTTTGGAGGGAGGGTATTTAAGGGAGGGGGTAGGGGATTACATGCCGATGTTTGGAGGGAGGGTATTTAAGGGAGGGGGTAGGGGATTACCTGCAGATGTTTGGAGGGAGGGTATTTAAGGGAGGGGGTAGGGGATTACCTGCAGATGTTTGGAGGGAGGGTATTTAAGGGAGGGGGTAGGGGATTACCTGCAGATGTTTGGAGGGAGGGTATTTAAGGGAGGGGGTAGGGGATTACCTGCAGATGTTTGGAGGGAACACAGTGTTTTCCTCCCTGTCCTTTGTCACAGCTGTGTGATCAGGAGGTCCAGGGGAAGATATTACCAGGAACCAAGGACTGAGGGTTTAATAAACCTGTAGGTGGTCCCTGTTGGAATGGTAGGGGCATGTCTGGCCAGGGCAGCACCCACCTGACCCTGCTATGCCTATTTATTGTATACAAGGGTGCCATGGTAAGGAATATCATGGCCTTAATGGGCAGTAGCCTCCTGGTAGGAGTGTGAGGGACCTCTTGTTTAAACCCGATTTTGTCGTTTGTGGTGGTTACAGGGGAAGGGTGTATTGAGGCTCCACCGGTCTTGGGTCTAGAAAGCATTTAGTAAAACATTTGTGAATTTGATTGAGCCACCTGTGCTGAAGCAGGGATATCCTGAAAACCTGACCTGTTGGGGGCCCTTGAGGACTGAAGCTGGCCCCCCTGCTTTAGTCTAAAAAAAAAGCGTTACCGCACAACACATCAAATAGTTTGTTTTTTATATTGGCGCACTAGGACGCATGAATTAATTACTCTTCTGTGTCCTTTTTACAATAAAATTGCTCTTGGCAATGTTTTATATGTGTCCCCTGTTGACTGATGAACTGAAGGATTGGCACCATCACTGCTTTTTGGCCAGGAACACATTGTGCTTGTGAAGTTCTATGATATTCTCGGGCCCGTATTTAGGCCTAGACTTAGGCTAAGGCCCCAGTCTTACCTGCAGCAGGCACGCCTGGCGACCTGCCGGTGCGTGCACAGTATAAAGCCGCGATCGACTGTTTGTAGGGGACCAGGTCCATGACGGGCATATCTGCCCTTCCATTGGCTGCGTGCTGACCACATGATCGAGGCACAGGAAGACAAAAGTCTTGCCTGCCAGTGTACGCGTCACAGCACTTTGCGAGCCCCCCCCCCACACACACACAGCCACTGGGGCCTGCCCCATAGAGGCCTGTGCCATAGCACGCGCCGCAGCCGCCACTGGGGACCTGCCTTAGGGTGGCAAATTTCCGAGGGGCGGCAAATTTTAGGAGGAGGGAGTGCTGCGGTTAGAGGCCCTGCTTTCTACCCCACAACAACAATTAATCAGATTGCCGGGGGGAGAGCGTGGGGCCTTTGCGAAGGACTCTTACCTCCTGCAGCGCCTCGACAACTTGACACCCCGTCGTCATGGAAACGCGACGCCACGTGACATCGGGACGCTGGACAAGGAGGCGGCCAGGGTGGCAAAAAAGCTAAGTGCCTACGGTGGCCAAATGTCTAAAACCAGCCTGGATATAGTCTTCTTGTTTTACTGTGGATAAAGAGTTGTATTCAAATCTGATACATACACTGCGGAATTGTTTTGTGAGGGGGAAAAAAAAAAAAAAGTCTGCATTTATTTCCTGCAGCTCCCGAAATCGCTCGGTACAGTATGTGCTGTTTTTGATGTAGTTCCGAGAATTGTTTTTCCCACCCTGCTGACTTAATATTATCATGCTGGGGGGGGGGGGGGAATAATCCTGAAAGACATACAGGCGGGGGGACGGGGGGAAACCTCTGCGACAGTCACGGAAAATGTCTTCTTTCTGTGAAAAGGAAAAATCAGCGGGTGCAAGGTCTCCCCCACCCCACGGGCAGGGAATTCTTAATCAATACAGGGAAAACGGCAGGAAAAAATATTCATCTCTGCTCCACGTCAACAGCAAACTCATAAAAATAACAAATACAGTCGGCAGATGTTTAAAATAAGCATCAGTTCAGTGGACATTGAATATTAATTTCTGTACTTGCAGGGAAGATCTTCTCCGTGGTTCTTAATTAGGAATAAAATATTTCCAGTGGAACAGCACGTCGGCTTGAAATGTGTTTTTCAAATACATTTTAAACTCTGTTCCGAAGGGCTCAACTTACTCGTTACCTTCCACCGGTCAGTGCGAGCATGCTACGGGGGGTACAGAATATCACACCTTTTTTTATTTTCATGCCCGTAGTACCACTAAATATGAACAATTTCTTTTTCTAAAGGGCTTGTTTTAGCAAGTCTCCCCGGTTTCCTATATTTACCGCACAGATATGACTTGAATCTTTTTCAAAATAAAAGTAAGAAAAGCTTTGTCATGGGGTGCAGCAGGGGGGGGGGGGAGGGGACGGCCACGAGTGCAGCCACGGGCATAGGATGTGCAGCCACTGGCTGTCTGCGTGATGCTCCTGAAAAGAAATATATTACATATCAAATACATTCATGCAGGACGCGGGTACATGTAAGCACTTTTGGATAGATTTGCTTGGCCAAAACTGGCTTTTTTTTTTTTTTTAAACATGTCTCTTTATAGAATATTTGGGCTGTAGAATATATAGAGGCCCCGATCGATAAACTGGTGCTAAACTGTTTACTCCCGGGCACAGGAATGAGAACTGAGGAATGCTGCAGTTTATCACCGCCTCGCGGAGCAATTACATTTAGCATTACCTCCGTTTCGAGCATGTCCTGGGCCCCCAGTACGCACATCACACGCCCGGAATGCATGTAGGGAGGGAGGGGATTGGCGGGATACATGTGAATAGGTGTAGCAGGGGGGTGATCGGTAGCAGAAGGAAGAGCAACATTCATCAGCGAACCACAAGACTAGGAGCAGGTTGCTGATGGTGAATCTTAGGAGACAAGTGCGGGTTTTACAGGGACTTGGAGATACTGAAACTCTTTAGGTGTTGATTAGTGAGCAGTTATAGGTCTTCATGTAGGGAAATGATTACTTTACTTATTGCAATGTGGAAGGCATGGCCTATAGTGTTTGGCAATCTTATGAGGGCAGACATGTAAGCATGTCACATGTTATTTTAGCTACTTGTAAGTACTGTCTTCACTTGTATGGGAGTGCACTGCAAATAGGACATTAATGTTTGTTCTGACCAAGGTAGTGTCTAAAGTGAAATGTATATCTAGTGCATTATATATGTACTGTATTGTCAGACCAGGTCTCAACGGCATCCTCCAAATCCAGGTAGCCCCACTACCTGGGAGGTAGCTACCACAGAGCTGTCCCCCTCATCTTATGGGCCTGGGCTGCGTGGTCAATCAGCTTATTTTTTTTACTCTGCACTTGGCATCAGCCAAGCGCTTCTTCAGCATGTCCACAGCATTACCAAGTGCATTTAGGTGCCCCTAGGTAGCGTCCCCAAGTCTGCTGCTTCCCAGTGGTGCTGGCCCTGGAGCAAAGAGACCCCCAATAGTGCAGAGTGGTTATCCACCACCCCATATATTAAGATCTCCAGATCCTCATTAAATATCTGGCTTCTGATCGTCCCACCATCAGTAGCAGGAACAACCCCAGCAGTACAGGTTGAAGCCTACTCAGCCATCTGAACAGTAGAGCTGATTAGCTGAAAGGTTTCAGTTTCTATATTTAATGAATTTGAAACACGTTGATCGGTCACACTAAGGCGCAACGCATCACAACCCGACATGTTATCATTTGACCCAACCGTGACATGTCTCCAGAGAGCAGGTAAGAGGCCTCGTGTGCTCCCCCGGCATTTCATTTAAATGTTGTGGGGAAGAGCGCGGGGCCTCTGTAAGCACTAGCCTCCCCGAAAATCTTGCACCCCCGGTATAAAAGTGTGTCAGAGCTTGCTGTATCTGGGCCTTAGGAGGACAACATGCAAACTCTCCTGGTTTCAAAACGGAGGCCCCAAAAAAATGATTGTACAAGATCAAGAACAAAAACACATCCCGATTGAAACCAATTATTTCTTTGATACATCAGTGCATTATGACCTTGATAAAGAGACGCTCTTAGATTCAGGGAGATCTTCCGTGTCAGAAAACAAACAAGGATTGTATCTTAATATTAGAAGACTAAGGGGATTATTAATCAGAGTCTGTGCTACAGTACAAAACAGGAAAAATACGGCCAAAAGCAGCACCAGATCTATAAGTTACAAACACTTAATTGCTTCCTACATAATACTTTTTCTTAATAAATCTGGTGCTGTTATTTGACACCCATTGTGCAGCCAGAGTGAAACACAAACCCAGGTCAAAACGATAGCTCTTACCGTGCACCCCAAAACTGAGACAATCTACCGGAGACTCACAGCCACCACCAGTTTAAGTTCTTTCAAAACTAAAGTTTTTCACATTTTAATCTGGTCTGTAACTGTTACATACGCCTATAACATTATCTCTTACCGTGCATTCAATGTCTTGTATATAATGTTATAACCCTGTTCACTTATGTAACTATGTACAGTATTTGTAACCATTTATGACATCATAACTCTATGCCCAGGACATACTTGATAACGAGCGGTAACTCTCAATGTATTACTTCCTGGTAACACATTTTATAAATAAATAAATTTTCTGGCAATTTGAAAATTGAACCAAATACAGAAGAATTTACAATGCATTTGATCTCAGACGCGCTATTAGAGAGGGTTGTGGTTCCTTACAATGCATCTGATCTTAGACACGCTATTAGAGAGGGTTGGGGTTCCTTACAATGCATCTGATCTCTGATATGCTATTAGAGAGGGTTGGGGTTCCTTACAATGCATCTGATCTCTGATATGCTATTAGAGGATTGGGTTCTGTAGCATTTCTCAATATAATTATAGGGTGCTTTAACCAAAAAAAAAAAAAAAAGGTTCAAAACCACTGGCGTAGGCTGTAAGTTTAACATGACATTAACTGAGCTTCATGAGTCTGGACCTAAGAGTGCCCATTGCACTTTGGAACACAATGGGTTAAAGGCCAAAAGATCAGAGGAGAATGCAAAGCACTGATGGGTTATTAAAGAGCCCTGCCATGTTACATGCATCTCAGTACTGCAGAGATTAATACAATATTAGCCATATGCATAGTACCTTGAAATTGACATTTGGAACGTGTGGGCTGGGTATTCAGTATGCCACGTTGTGTATTGACAGGAAGCCAGTCCAAGAACACGCCATCAAAGGCTTGTTTCTGTTAAGGACTGGAGCATGTGAATATACAGGGTCAGATGCCAATAACAGATGTAAAGCACAATGATATGTGCTACAAACCGTCTCTTGGCACTGGAAGATAAGAATGCTGAATTTCTGATCCTGTAATCGTCAGCTTGGAAAAAGTGACTATGTACAGAGCACAATTTAAAAAAAAAAATGTTTGTTTTCATAAGGAGCCAATCCGTGCTGTTCTTAGAAATACGTTTTTGGCATCTTTTGAAACTCTTGATCCCTATTTTGCATCCTGTTTTCAGTATCTCAGGGCCAATTTCCAAGCATCTAAACAGCGTCCAATGGAGCCATTAAAGCCAAACAAAAGAAAAGCCAAATATAAAAGTATATCAATAACCAACTACTAGAATTGATGTGGGTAGCTTGTAGATCTAGTTCCGAAACATACCATTTACGAACGTTTGCACCGTGCGTTGTGACAAGCAACTCCCTCCGGTTGTCCTGCCGCCTGTCCAGGCTCTTCATGACACGGTATTTTAGGCCACGTTCTTCCCCCCAAAGCATTTAAATTAAATGCCGGGAGAGCACGCGAGGCCTCTGTTTGTTACTTACCTGGTCTCCGGTGGCTTCTGGCGACTCGTCACCATGGCGTCAAATGACGCCATGGGTCACGACATTGCGTTGCCATAGCAATGCGACATCACATGACGTCGTGACATCAGAAACACCGGTGACAAGGTAAGGGGGGAGGGTGCGAGCAGGGGGCAGAAAGCAGACAGGGGGCGCAGACAAAAGTTTGCACACCCCCGTTTTAGGGTAATCACAGACATACCACAATTTTAGATTATTCAAGCTTCTGCCTGCTTTATTAGTCCCATCATGTCCGACTAAGGCTGCGCTTATAGTGCCGGCGACTGTTGCGTCAAAACAAATGCATTGTCACCGTCGTCGGCGCTTATAGTGCACGTGATGGCGCGACAGTGCTACCAAAAATCTGGTAGTCACTGTTATTTGATTTTTCTCGGCGACGGTCTCCCCTTGTGGCCAATCAGGAGCTTCTCCGTCCTCTGCCTTCCCCCTTTATGACGTCACTATCAGCGACGTCGCCTGGATTTGAAATATAACTAAATCGCAAAGGCATCGGTCGCGTCGCCGGCACTTATAAGCGCAGCCATAGACTTCAGGATTTCCCTCTCTAAGGTTGGGCGGCTTAACCACTTTCCAACAACACAAAAATACACGGTGTTCATAATAAGACACAGAATTCTAATGAGCACAAGAATGAAGGTTTGTGTTACCTGGCAGGGAGAAGGTCCTCCCCTGTCTGGCTGCTGGAAGCAGGCCCAGCCTCCAGGCTCTAGGAGAGAGGGAGAGGTAGCAGGCAAACTGCTTTAAGTTCCCGATTCCTTAATTAGGAAGGCAGGTGAGGGAAATAATAGCAACTCTGGTGTGGATTTCCCATCCAGCAGCTTCAGCAACTGCAGAGCTGTGGGATGGCTCACATTTACACTGGGGCGGCACTATCTGATCTCAATAGAAACTGCCTAATATCCTGGGACTATGTCACAGTGTGTATCAGTGAGTTAATGTGCGTGTGCTTGTGTGTGTATCAGTGAGTTAATGTGCATGTATTTAGTGCCTATATCAGGATATAAAGAGCTGACATTAGGACATGGAAAGGTGTATTCATTTCCACCGTAAAGGGAACAAGTTATCTCGGGGAAATATTGAAATTGTCTTTATATAGGATCTCTTTAGCGCAGAGCAGTCTGATTTTGCCTAGGAAAATATACCCCACCCAGGAAGAGATGTACATGTGTCTGACATGAAAACACATTTGTTTTTTTAAATAGCCATGGGTAACTGGGTTCATCAAGGGAGGCGAAAAATAGATTTACATTTTTAAGCAAATTTTAAGCAAAATTGGGGCAGAGAAGGCAGTTTCACCTTTTTTGTCTCATTAATTGTAGTGTATGTCTTTATTTATATAGCGCCATTAATGTACGTAGCGCTTCACAGTAGTAATACACGTGGTAATCAAATAAATAACACATAATATAAATATGATAAACTATCATTAAGTCAAGTTCCTATTCTGCCCCACGTACACTAGCCTGGGAAGGGTCAATCGGAGGAGTTTCATAAGTTGATGCATCATGTACAGAACTTGCTAATGCAACCGTTCCAAAGTAGCAATGTCTCCAGAATGCAATGGAGAAAAACCACACCAGCCAACCCCTCACCGTGGAGGTACGGAGATCTACTAGCCCTGGCATTAAAATGGCACATTAGCCAATGAGTTAGGAGAATGTTTGTTCCTGTTATTCGCTGGATGTTATTGCCCAGTTGGAATCGCAGCATAATCACGATGGACTGAAGAGCTCTTATCGCCACGTAACGATAGGGGGGATGCAAGGTGTTGGACTACGGCAGGGGGTGGCTCAGCTCCAGTCCTCGTGGGCCACAAATAGGTCAGGTTTTAAGGATATCCCTGCTTCAAGTCATTCTGATTGAGCCACCTGTGCTGAAGCAGGGATATCCTTAACACCGGACCTGCTAGTGGCCCTCGAGGACTGGAGTTGGCCCTTCCCTCGACTACTGTGGGGAGTAAAAATGCTGACGGGGATGTTATTCTTTAAGAAAGCCATTGGAGATTGTTACAGCCATTCACTTGAATAGCCATTAATAATTAATAATGGCTTTGATGTTTATTGAGTAACCCTTTTTGGGCGTGGGTGCTCAGTGGGCAAAAAAGTACAACCTATTAATGATCCTCCTGTGCTGAAGCTCAGATATCCTGAAAACCTGACCTGGGGTGGGGTGGGGGGGGGGGGGGTGGTGCTTGAGGACTGGAGTTGAGCACCTATGTACTAGACCAGGGGTGCACAAAGTGGGGGTGGGGTGCGAGTTTCTGGGGGGGCATGGTGCGCGGCTATTACAGAAGCCGGGGATCGCGCGAGGCCTCTAGATACTACTTACCTTGCCATGGCAACATGACGTCGCGTGACCCGTGACATAATTTGACGCCAGAGCCATGCAGGGGGGGGGGGGGGTGGGGGCGCAAGCTGGAGAGGAGACGGGGGTACATTAAGGATAGTTTGCACACCCCTGCACTAGACCACCACTAGTTGTTTAATTGGGTCATCCATTTGATATACAGGCAGTCCTCGGTTATCCGACACAATGCGTTACTCAAAATAGCGTTGGATAGCGAAACGTCTTAAAGTGAAACGTTTTCCCATAGGAACACTGTTTAAATGAAAGGTTCCGTTCCTGAAGGCATTTTTAATGCTAAAATACACAAAATATTTTATGCAGGCAATAAGATATGCAGCACACACATACATTAGTGTATATACTGTATTATATATATATAATATAAAATATAATATATTATATAGTATAATCTAATATTATATTATATAATATATATGATATACACAAACAACTTTGCAAAGCGTTGTAAGAGCGTTGGATAAGCCGTTTTGGCGTTGTAAAAATGAAAATAGATATGCATTGCATAGCGTTGGATAAGCCATTCGCTGTAAAGCGAAGCGTTGTAATACGAGGACTGCCTGTACTGGTTTGACATCTTTCTTACATCTTGTTCACTGGTTTTGTATTGCAGAGCAAGGCATGGAGAAAAATCAAACACATGGTGCACTGGTCCCCATTCGTCATGTCTTTCAAGAAAAAGTACCCATGGATCCAGCTGGCAGGACACGCAGGTACAGGACATGGGGTGGTTTGCCAACTTACCCGTGAAACATATAGCAGGCCTGTAGTGAATCCACCTAAGCATTTGCAATCTAAACCACATATTAAATAAGTTAAGGTGCAAAAGAGAAAGTTGACTGGACCGCTCACCATGGAATATCCTGGAAGTTATTATATCCAATGGGCCGCAAGGTGCATGGAGGAAAATTGTATATATTTCATTACAAAGTGGATCCGGAGGGGGGGAAAAAATAATAATACAACTTTATTACATCTAAAGATAATACACAGTGAATGGTAATTAGTGTACTGTAGGATGAATTCCCATTCACTGTGTATTATCTTTAGATGTAACAAAGTTGTATTATTTTTTATTTTAATAGTAGCAGACTTTTTGGTTACGGGACCAGCCCTGTGGAGATATTATATCTCACGGACATACTCGGTCCTAATAATATTTGTTACTAATACCAGCACTGAGTGCATAATTTGGGAGCTCTTTTTCGGATCCCCTCTGAATCCAGTTTGTAATAAAATAAAAAGTGACAAAAACTTGTAAGCACATTCACATGTCTCAGTCAGGCCTGCAGCCCTGCTTTTCACCATTATCTCTTAGTATGCTCAGCTTCCACTGCAGCCATGGGTCATTTCCCAGAATCCCTAGCTGCAGTGGAAACACTGTATGCTGGGAGGTTATGTATGTATGTCTTTATTTGTATAGCGCTATTAATGTACATAGCGCTTCACAGCAGTAATAGTTACAATCATATAAATAATAAGATATAAATAACACAAAGGGAAGAAGTGCTTCAGACTTAAAAGTAACATTTAGGAAAAGGTGTCCCTGCTCCGAAGAGCTTACAATCTAATTGTAATGGGGAAAGACTGCGTTGCAGACCTGACAGACATATGAATGTGCGCACAAGTCGTATTTCTATTTGCCGTGCAATTTACAGTAAGTACTATATATGTGAGCGTTACCCTGTGCTGGGAATTGTGGCATAGCCGTTAACAGTATGTGTGTTGCGCATTAGTATGTGTGTTGCGCATTAGGCTGCGCTTATAGTGCCGACGACAGCGACGCGACGTCGCGTCAAAACAAATGCATTGCCGCCGTCACGTGCGCTTATAGTAAGCGCGACGCGGCGGCTTGGTCGCGATCGCTGGAAGTCATCTCACTTTGATTTTTCCAGCGACCGCAGCGTGACGTCACCGTCGCATCACCGGCACAATAATCGTAGCCTTCGTTTGATGCGATGCAAGACACATTGCCGTTGTTTATCTACCATACAGAATTCGTTGTTGGTCAGCATTTTGTGTGCAGTTCTTAATGTCAATACACTGACTAAGGGGGTAATTTTATATACATCAAAGAAGCTGGACGAGCTGTTTTTGATCGAAAATTCCCATAGACTAAAACGAGTAGCCACTTTGGGTTATATAGAATAAGGCCCTACAGGAGAACTAGCAGGTGCAATCCCGGGTACCATAGGGTTTGTGTTTGTAGGTATTATATAAGGGACAGCAGAAGGGAACATAAGCTCTGGTTTATGTCAAAGCCTTGATTTATGAATATCAATAAAGTTTCTTAACCCTTTACGAGGCTTGTATAGCAAAATCTAGTTCAATATTCAGATAGCTTTTCCATTATTTAGAAGCAGATGGCATAACATTTGGAAAGACTCATGTCGGCTGATTAGCGAATGTACATTGGCTTTGCCGCTCAGCTTAGTTACGCATTTAACTTTTGTTTCATCAAGATATGTTTAATATAGTTTACAATTTGCCAATTCCCCAAAAATCATACCCTGTTCTTAATCAAATTAGCAATGGCAGCTGTTTAAGGGAAACTATTTGAGATCATTATCTTTCCAGCTCTGGAAGAATCCAATAAAATACTTGATTCGGGGGAATAACGAGCTGTAATAGCAATTAGTCAACAAGACACATTTGGCCCGCATAAATGGGACAGCCAAGTGAACAAAACTGACATAAGAAGAATTGGGGGAGCTCAGATGTAGGAAGATATTAAAGAACTGGTTTGCCACAAACTCACTTGTTCAGGTCCATCCAATCCCAGAAATGTAAACCGGAAGAAAAGGTTTCGGCAAAATCAAGTTAATACCAAATGTGAATAGAGTTTGCCTGGCCCACTATAAACATGAACGTCTTTGTGTCGGGGATCAAATAATGATGTACTTATTCATCTGCATTAGTTACAAAGTGGTCCTGCTAAACACCTCCACCTTCCCTGCCAGATCTCCCCGATCACCGTGCTTGCCCTCTGCTGAAGGCTGCCCCAAGCTCATTGTTAATGAGACTAATTTCCCACCAGTGCCTCCCAAGGTTCTTGTCGCCGTCTGCAATACGAGCCCGAAAACTCTGATTCTTAAGAGCGAAATGTAACGAGCATGAAAACAGAAATGATTACAACACCCAGCAGCGACATCTTCTTACTATCTGTGCCATGCACTAACATGTCTAATGCACGGGTTGTACATAAATGCAATCAGACCGTAACCTTTTATGTGCAGGGATATATATATACATATACATACACACACATATATACATACACACATATATACATATATACATACACACATATATACATATATACATACACACATATATACATACACACATATATACATATATACATACACACATATATACATATATACATACACACATATATACATATATACACACACACATATATACATATATACACACACACATATATACATATATACACACACACATATATACATATATACACACACACATAGACAAACACACACACACACACACACACACACACACACACACACACACACACACACACACACACACACACACACACACACACACACGTGTGAAAAAGAAAGTACACCCTCTTTGAATTCCATGGTTTTACATATCAGGACATAGTAACAATCACCTGTTCCTTGGCAGGTCTTAAAATTAGGTAAATACAACCTCAGCTGCACAGCAACACATGACATATTACACCGTGTCATGATTTATTTAACAAAAATAAAGCCAAAATGGAGAAGCCATGTGTGAAATCTGGATCAATCTGTTCTTACTTCATTTTTGCATAGCCAGTATAACCAACCCCACACTGATGAGACCCATTAAGGTTGAAACGGCTGTCTGTGGGTGGGTTTACTGGCTATGCATCCTAACCCTGGCTGTGCTCAAAGCTGTGACCATGCAGCAAGCTTAAGCCTATAGGGAACCATGTTAATGGTTTTGAAGCAAAAGGTGGCACTGTGTGCTCATTGGCATGTAATTTCCCAGAATCCCTTGCTGCAGTGGAAGTGCTGTGTGCTGGGTGATAATGGTGACAGGCGGGGTTGCAGACCTGTCTAAGACAAGCAAATGAGCATACAGTTATATTTCCATTTGATATATAGATATAGATATATAGATATCACCGGTTTGCAACATGATAAAAAAAAAAAAAAAAAGAATCACACTAAAAAACTGCACAAACTAAATGCAAACATCACCCCCAAAGTATAAGTTTTGAAATGACCTTTGCGGTTATTGAGATCTGCAACGCATCACTGTGACAGAGAAGGGGGTTAATTAAGTAGTGTGAAGTGCCGCTTTTAGCACGGTTAGATATTTTTGGGAATAGCATGCATTATATATAATACATGTTGATGGAATTGCAGGTAGCTTTAAGGCTGCAGCAAACGGCAAAATCCTGAAGAAGCACTGCGAGTGTGAGCAGCGCTGCCTGAGCCTGCTGATGGACGACTTGTTGAAGCCCTACGTTCCTGCCTACCACGGGGACGTGGTGAAAGACGGGGAGAGGTACAATCAGATGGACGACCTGCTCTCCGAATTTGACAGCCCTTGCGTCATGGATTGCAAGATGGGCGTCAGGTGAGCTGCGTTTAACATGTTTCCACCTGGATCCAGATCACACGAACATGTCAACTTAGTACAGAGTATTCACTATGCATTAAAGATTTGTAAGCCTTAATAAGGTAGATATTCAATTTTAAAGCAGCAACCTCCCCCCCTCCACAATCCAGTGGGAGACCCTTGTTATATTGCTACTCGATCCACAAGTTATATTTCCCGAGCCAATCTGTGATCACCATGTAGCTAGACGTGTGTAGAACTGGCCAATTTGGGTTCCCCGGGAAACGTTATCCGAAGTCTCAAAGGGTTAATGATTTCACAAAAGTAGTGTTAGACGTTACAATGTCGCCAGACAGCGAGCGATGGATACATGCTGCCGGGGCCCTATTTATAGTCTCCGCATTATGCGAAGCTAAAGAATTTCGGCAGCCAGTGTAGCGGTTTTAGAGAAGGACGTCTGTTCCAGACATAATTGCGCGTCAGCCCTCGGGCTGTTTGGGCCCAGAGAGTTCGAATTTCTGCCTATTCAGTTGTATTTGGGGCTGACTATTAAAGTGGATGAGAAAGACTCTTTGTCAACAAGCGCTCTGACCTTTATTCTGTCTCATGCAAGGTTACCAGGTGGGTTCTCTCTCAGCAGCCAGGGGCCAGGCGGGTTATCTCAGCAGCCAGGGGCCAGGCGGGTTATCAGCAGCCAGGGGCCAGGCGGGTTATCTCTCAGGAGCCAGGCGGGTTATCTCTCAGCAGTCAGGGGCCAGGCGGGGTACCTTTCAGCAGTCAGGGGCCAGGCGGGTTATCTCCGGAGCCAGGGGCCAGGCGGGTTATCTCAGGAGCCAGGCGGGTTATCTCAGGAGCCAGGCGGGTTATCTCAGGAGCCAGGCGGGTTATCTCAGGAGCCAGGCGGGTTATCTCAGGAGCCAGGCGGGGTATCTCAGGAGCCAGGCGGGGTATCTCTCAGCAGTCAGGGGCCAGGCGGCTATCTTTCCGCAGCGAGGGGCCAGGCAGGTTATCTCTCAACAGTGTGTCTTATGGCATAGAGCCACTTTGTAAATATGGGCCTGAATCATTATAATGGATGGTGGAAGGTGAAGGAGTAATTTCCCCCAGGAACCCACAATGACCTTGACTTAGGTACCTTCACTTACTGCAGGAGTTCTCAACTCCAGTCCTCAAGCCCACACCAACAGGTCAGGTTTTAAGGATATCCCTGCTGCAGCACAAGTGGCTCAATCCATCCCTGCTTCAGTACAGGTGGCTCACTCTTGAGGAATGGAGTTGAGAACCCCTGACTTACAGGGCAAGGGAATCCCCAATAGAAGCAGCTATCCCTGTGGTGCTGGAGAGGCCAGGAACACACTGCAGAGGACTGCGTTGCTGGCCTCTCTAGCAACGAAGGCATTAAGGAAGCCGTCGCCAGCCTGACTGTGTGGGTGGGTGGTTGGTTCCTGCATAGAACTGCAGAGAGGAAGCTGGACTCCATGTGCTGCCTCTGACAATGCTATCTCCAACACTCTGCACTGCCCCGACCACACACTATGAAAAGAAATGTACGGTCCTTCCTTTGCTCAAGAAAAGCACACACTATTATATTATGTTATGTTATATACTATATTATATTATTATATACTATATTATATTTGTGGGCAGCGCGAGAGGGAAACGTACACAAGGCTTGATGGCGATAGCGTTGGACGTGGAGCCTCCATGTATCTCCTGGCCACCTCCAGGGTTATCAGTAAGCTGTGGGAGTTTTACAAATACAACTGGCTGGGGCTTCCCTGTTGTTGTAAAGGAAGGTGGTTCCAAACACAGCTGCATCCGGGACGTGTGAAAACCGCAGCAGCTGATTGACCTTCCTATCTCTAAACCCAGTTAAGTTTTGGTTGCGACCATTCATACGCAGCGCAAACAGCGCTATTAAAAGAATGCTGGCTTACTTTTTTTTTTTGTGTGTGCCAATTCTTTTTTATACTATCATTTTGGGGAAGTCCTTTTTAATAATAATAACAACCTTATATTTCATATAACTGTTCTTTGGACTTGACCAAGGCCACACTGAGCTCACACTGGGATTTGAACCAGGTTCCCTTGCTTCAAACTCCGTATGGTTTTCAGAGTCAGCAGCTTTACTCACTGAGCCGCTGCCCTGCTCCCTGCTTTTTTTGGAGCTAGCCCTTAAACCTTTTGTATAAAGGGAGGAGAAACAGAAAACACTCAAGATGTCACGGGACTCTACCATTTTATAACCAAACAATCAAACATTGGGGGAAATAAATAAAAAGAACCTGCACACTAGGAAAAGCAAACTGATGTTTATCAGCAAATAAGTAATCACATCAGAGCTATTTACTTACAATGTAATCACTAGTGGGCTGCCAGGGTTTGGATTCTGGGCGTGGAGACATCTAAATGACCAAATTGCATGTGTCATCTCGTTTTACTGATGGGAAAAGGATCTTACGGCTGCATTGTTCTTATAGAAGTGCAATGGAAGGTAAATTGCCTGTATATAGCAGCATTCATCGGCACATAGTGCATGGAGGCTAAATAAAGCCGGTCCTGTACAGTAAGGGAGCACAAGTCCCAGTCTGACCTCAACGCTGCAGTTTCCCCCCACATGGATATTTTGTTTTCAACCTTACCTGTACCAGGAAAGTCCCCCAGAGCTTATCCATGGTCTCCCGACGTCCATGGGGCTCCCGGTTCCAGAGATTTGAAGATTTTCATGTTACTAAAAAACCCTATAAATGTATTAAAAAATATATATATATATTTATACCGTATATTAACAGGGGAGCCGAGCCCATGGCCCCTGACAGAGTAGCTATTCAGTTAAATTTCAGGGCTAAAAAGTAATACAAACCTTCATTTAATGTGTCGTATGTATGTGTGTGAAGACTTCAAATATTTGAAGCAAAATTCATTGTTTGAAAATATTTGATGCATCAAGTCAAGTGGAATTGATACAAGTTAAATAAAAAACAGAATGATGTATATATTTCGTTTAGAAGTAGTATCCTTAAATATCAAATGTGTGTTATATTTATGTAAACCCCTCCCCCTGGCTGAAGGATAGGATGCCCAACAAAAATATAACTGTCCCAGTCTTGTATTACTATTTCTTTAAGTATGAATGTACTTGAGTGTATGGGTGCTCAGAAGTGACCTTGTTCTTCTCAGGGTGCTCAGAAGTGACCTTGTTCTTCTCAGGGTGCTCAGAAGTGACCTTGTTCTTCTCAGGGTGCTCAGAAGTGACCTTGTTCATCTCAGGGTGCTCAGAAGTGACCTTGTTCATCTCAGGGTGCTCAGAAGTGACCTTGTTCATCTCAGGGTGCTCAGAAGTGACCTTGTTCTTCTCAGGGTGCTCAGAAGTGACCTTGTTCTTCTCAGGGTGCTCAGAAGTGACCTTGTTCTTCTCAGGGTGCTCAGAAGTGACCTTGTTCTTCTCAGGGTGCTCAGAAGTGACCTTGTTCTTCTCAGGGTGCTCAGAAGTGACCTTGTTCTTCTCAGGGTGCTCAGAAGTGACCTTGTTCTTCTCAGGGTGCTCAGAAGTTACCTTGTTCTTCTCAGGGTGCTTAGAAGTGACCTTGTTTTTCTCAGGGTGCTTAGAAGTGACCTTGTTCTTCTCAGGGTGCTTAGAAGTGACCTTGTTCTTCTCAGGGTGCTCAGAAGTTACCTTGTTCTTCTCAGGGTGCTCAGAAGTTACCTTGTTCTTCTCAGGGTGCTCAGAAGTTACCTTGTTCTTCTCAGGGTGCTCAGAAGTTACCTTGTTCTTCTCAGGGTGCTCAGAAGTTACCTTGTTCTTCTCAGGGTGCTCAGTAGTTACCTTGTTCTTCTCAGGGTGCTGTGGATCCGTGCTGGCTCTTGACAAGGAGAATAAAATCCAGGCCGCCAGGAACTTTTAACCTTTTATTAACAGAGATCTTGGACTGTTTTTTTTAGTATAAAAGACCCCTTGTACTCCAGTTCCTCACACCATGTGATTAGTAGGTACTGTAGTGCCGACGAGTATTCTAAAACAAATCTGGCGCAATCACCAACAAGACCCAGGTACATGCTGCAACATTTCTGCAGACAGACTAATGGCCCATCAGATTAGCAGCCGGGGTCCCTGGCAGTCCCATTCAAACTGAATGGGACTGCCAGGGATCCCGGCTGTGTTAATCCGATGGGCCATTAGTCTGTCTGCAGAAATGTCACTGAAATGTTGCAGCATGTACCTGGATCTGGTTGGTGATAGTCCCAGATTTTCCAAGGCAAGTTTAAGGCAAGTTTTAGAATACTCGTCGGCGCACCTGTAGCTCATCTTTTCTACTTTAAGTCTGTTGCTACTGCCCAGGACAGATCTGAAGACCCTTCTTTCTAAAATTCCTGGCAGTTCCCCCTTGGTCTCCTAAGCTCTGAGATAGGAACCCTCTCTTTACCGTGATGAAGTTCCCCTAACCACTAGTCTTTAAGCCCCCCCCCCCCTCCTCACACTTGCCCTAATACTAAAACAATAAAAGTGCCCTCATTGCAGGCTAGTAGGGCCTGGGAACCCCCTTTCTGGTACCTCCCAGGAATCCAAATATAAAAGGGCTGAACCCTAACTTTTATAACCTAGGTTGAACATACTACCTCACCCCTGTTGCTGGGCAAATTTAAAGGTGGGCGTAATATTACAATGAGGTCACACCATAGCAGGTGACCATGTAGCCTGTTCCAGAACTAAGGCGGTGTCAGACATTAACCTTTAAAATAGCAACATTAATACACAAAATGTGTAACAGGCCCTAGAGACAATGAACCCCTACACAGCCTTAGGGACCACGACTCACTGTGGTAATTTAGCAAGGGTGCTACATTTATAATAGCTGTGCTAGGAAAATATATATTTTTGGCAACCTGTATAATGAAACATCCCTGCTGCGTCATACATAGCAACGTCATTCTGCGACAACACTGTGCACAGTGTACTTGGCGAACGCTTTCGATGCACTTTTTTTGGCGTACAGAAACATCTGTACACCCAGCCAGGGCCGCCAACAGAAATCATGGGGCCCAGGACAAATTAAAGGAGCAGGCCCAACCTCTCCCCACCAACCACGCCAAACCCATAGCGCACCTATAACGAAAAAATATTTTTTCGCGTGCAACTCTTAGTTAACTGTTTTTATATTGTAATACGGAAAAAAACATTACAATGCAATCTGTTTATTTTTATATTTTTACAAAAGGTGAGTGACAGTGACTGGGTGGGTGAGTGAATGGGTGGATAAGTGGTGACTGGATGAGTGAGTGACTGCCAGGGTGGGTGAGTGAGTGACTGCCAGGGTGGGTGAGTGAGTGACTGCCAGGGTGGGTGAGTGAGTGACTTTCAGGGTGGGTGAGTGAGTGACTGTCAGGGTGGGTGAGTGACCTTGACCGGATGGGTGCTGCTTCCTTGCCCGCCAGACGCTTCCCCCGCCTGCCCCCAATATCCCCGCAGCTGCTGCCCGGGGTGTGAGGTGGGTGCAGGGGAAGGAGAGGGTGGACGCGGGGGGTGCCCGGGAGGTAGGCAGCTGGGGGGGAGGATTCCGCGGCTGCTGCCCGGGCAGGCGAAGCTGGGTTGGCGCGCGGGGAAGCTCAATTGGCGCGCGCAGGCTTGCAATGGAGCTTTCCCTCCATCCAACGTTGGGAGCGGGCCCACAGGTAGCAGCCGAACACCCTGCTTGCCCTGTGCATACACGCCGGGACTTCGGCTCTGCGTATTCACACAGGGAATTTCCGCCATTTTTTTTAATATAACGGGCCCGGCCATGCAGGGGCCCGGGATGCCAACCCCAGCAGACCTTTCCCCCCCCCCCCTGTTGGCGGCCCTGCATCCAGCACAGTACAGTTCTGCTCGCCAACACACAATTCTCATTGATAAAGCTTATGGCGCAGAATGAGAAATTCCCGGTTAAAACTTAGACGCACACAAGCGTAATTTAACATAAGACTCCTTGCCTAAAAAGCCTTTTTGCAGCACTACAGTACAGTATAGTACATAGGCTCCTGAGACTTTGGTCATACTGGAATCTTAGGCTGAGGCCCCAGTACCTCCGCTGCACGCGCGCCCGCGAGACAGGCGGCGCGTGCAGCCGATTCCCCGGTCTGCAGGGAGCTGCAGACCAAAAGACCGGGGGGGGGGGCGTGGCGAGGGAGTGACGGGGGCGCGGCCATGACGTCACCCGGCAGGTTCGCCCTCATTGGCTGAACCACCGGGGGGCATGGCTTAGCGCTCCGTAGCGAGTCCTGCTCAATTCTATTGAGAGCAGGAGCTGTAGGGCGCTGCAGTAGCAACTCTCGCCACAGCGCTGCGGCCCCCCCCTAGCAGCGGGCCCGACGCCATTGAGGGGAGGGCTCTCGTCCCTGCAGCGCCCGCTGTAGGGCGCTGCAGTAGCCAGCGGGGACCAGCCCTTAGCTCTGCTTCATACACTTTACTTCTCCTTTGAATTCTCCAACCTAGTTTGGTCGTAACCATTTTTGTTTATTTACTTCCTTGCCCTTTAATCCATTAGCAAAGTGACTGCCTCCCCTGTCCTGGTGTTCCCTCATACCTACCAAAGAAGTTCCCTTCCCGATCCCACCCTTCTTAATCACATTTCCCTGTTTTTCTCCTCCCCTTCCTTCCCCCCAAATTCTCTCTCTTTGAAACATGCTCCCCTTGTGCCCTTTGTTGAAACTCTTTATTTAAAACATTCCAGCATATCCCACCTCTAACCTCCAAACTGGACATGCTTAGTAACTATTGTGACAAAATACCCTTTTGTCTGAAGGGTTCTTGTCTGGGAACCTTAAAACCTGCTGTCGTTTAGGGTAAAGCACAGTCACAGGGCCATCCAGCTCTTGTTTTAAGGCTTTATTTTAATTGTCACTCAGCAGACAAAATCAAGACAAACAAAAGAAATAACATAAATCCTAGCTCTATCTGAGCATTAACTACACAGCAATTCTCTAGCTTATCTTTGGGTGGCTTTCCCACACACCAAACAATAAAACATACAGTACCATAAACCAAACCTGTTGCAGGCCAGTCCCTGTCTGTAGCATCCAGCTCTCTTAGCTGGAATCAGGGAAGAACTGATCCAGCCTGCCCTTTCTTATACTCTGTTAAGTAAGGACAGGTGATCTGCACCTGGCTTCATTTGCAAAGCCTTCCCTGGGAAGCCTTTAACCCTTGGTAGGGATAGGTATAATTTGGAAATGCATGGCTTATATATCTCTCATCCACAACTTCACCACATTTCTTCTCACACTATGCTTTGCACAACTCGGTATGATTACTGTATGTCCTTCTGGAGACATCATGGGTTATTTATGAAACTAAGATAGTGCCAATCGGGGCACTGCCTATATTATCTATACAGTGTATAACTATACTAATTGAATAAGGTGAAGAGGCGCAAGTACACCTATTTATAAAGTTGCACTGTGGTGACTAAATGTTGGTATCAAGTTAATGTGCAAAGGTGAAATGTATGATACATTTACCCAACTGAGCGCTCCTTTAAAATAGGTGTCTTTGCACCTCTTCGCCTTATTCAAATAGTGTACTATATACACATCTATTATGGTGCACCCTTTCACCCCCATGGGGATAGTGTGGTTCTTATTACCATTAGATGTATCTTTATTTTAGTAGATGTTATCCTGAGTGTACGTTGCGCCTATAACTATCTATTCAAACGTGTTGCCAAACTTGTTACACAACCCAAAAATATTTGTTGCCATTGTGTGTATTTTTGTACGTAGTGATACATTTTGCTGCACATGGTCGAGAGTTCTTCATAGATGTCATCGCTCATCAACTTGCAAGAGCTCACAAGTCTCTTCTTCTGATGTAGCAGCGTGCCTTCAGCACCTGGCAAATGGAAGATTGGTGAGGTCTCCCAAGCTTGTGTGCAACTAGGTGTATAAAGATCAGCTTGGTCCATTAAAAAGCTATCGCGACACTTTTCCAAGGACCAATCCATCTGCAAGAAGCTTTGCACGGTGCTGTGTGCATGCAAGAATTCCCCAGTCCCTGCCATCTGTTATTCATGTACAGCCGCTTATCTGCCTGCACTCTCAGGTTCTCTTCCTGTTTGCTTTAAGAAAACTCGTCCCTAATTAGACTGTTTACACAGCATCTATTGTTGTGAGCTAAACACACCACTTTATATTTTTCAACCGTCAACAATTTTTTTTAACTCTTTAGAATGAAGAAGAAAAACAAAACAAAAAAAACCACACGTTCACAATACAGCACAAATGAGTCACACCCTGTCCTTCCTGTAATTCCATCTGCTAGAGACATTTATTACCTTTGGCGCAACTAAACGGTTTGTACATGTATGTATTTATGTGTATAGCGACATTAATGTACATAGCGCTTTACTGCAGTAATACACGTGACATAATAAGTTAAAATAACAAATAATACAAATAACACATAAGGGGAAGAAGCGCTTCAGACACAGTACAAGTAATATTACGAAAGGGAGTCCCTGCCCCAAAGAGGTAACGATCTAATTGGTAGGTAGGGAGAACTTACAGAGACAGTAGGAGGGTGTTCTGGTAAGTGCGTCTGCAGGGGGCCATAGTTGATGTATGAGGTGTATAGTATCAGCCACGGAGCTACTCATATGTTTCGTTAAGGAGGTGTTTTAAGATAGGTCTTAAATGTGGATAGAAAGGGTACTAATCGGTTACTGAGGGGAAGGGCATTCCTGAGGTGTGGGGCAGTCAGTGAGAAAGGTTTAAGGTGGGAGAGGGCTTTAGACACAAAAGGAGGTAGAGAGAAGACATCCTTGAGCAGAAAGGCAAGAGTCGGGATGGTGTATAGCAAGACATTAGGGCTGAGATGTAAGGAGGGGCAGAAGAGTGTAAAGCTGTAAAAGTGAGGAGGAGAATAGTGTCTGATACGGGATGTGTAGTGTATTATATCCAGGCTTGCTTACTACAGTGGAAGCAGTTACTGTCTGTTGGAATTCCGTTTTTTACAGCGGAGAAGTATTGATATGGAACATGATTCTTAATAATTTACCACACATTTACATGGGGCTTGTTTTCGGGTCCTCGGGGAAATCTTAATTAGATTCAAATGTCACAAAATAGGACATGTACATACAGGACTTTAGATCCTCTCCCAATGTAGTCGTTGAAATGAAGCGAGTTTATTGTACTTGTTAATAACCCTTTGATGCCAGCGTGGCCTGCAGCCCACCTCAAAGCTATATCCGGCAAGCTCCAATTTCCGTGCAGGGATTCCATTAAACCTGGTTTTACCATCAGGTTGAGGCCAACTCCAGTCCTCAAGGGCAACCAACAGGTCAGGTTTAAAGGATATCCCTGCTTCAGCACAGGTGGTTCAATCAGTCCCTGCTTCAGCACAAGTGGCTCAATCAGTGGCTCTGTCATGATTGCGCCACCTGTGCTGAAGCAGGGATATCCTTAAAACCTGACCTGTTGGTGGCCCTTCAGGACTGGAGTTGACTACCCCTGGAAGAGTGTACAAGAAAACACGTGGCACATTGCTCGTTCTGAGTTTTGAAACAAAGATGATATAAACTAAGTGTAAGCAAACTTAAGATAGAGAAAAATAGACAACCGTTTTCAGTATGTGCTAAAGCAAAAGCTTGGAAACGGGTGCCAAATAAACTCTCAGCTCAGTTTTCTTTCTCAATGCTTTTGAAGCTACAGTATTCCCCACCCATTTCCCTGCAGTCTCTGGCTTCTGAATAGAACGATGTTATAACTCTCCCTTTTCCTATATGTTCTCATTCGCCGTGTTTTTGACATTCAAAGCCTAATAAAATACTTTCCAAAAACAGATGATCTAGTTGGGTGCCTGAAGCCCTGACTCAGCACATTGGATTTAGCCGCAGTACTGTACCTGAAATGCAGACAAAAAACCGGGCGCTTACCTTAGGGTATTAGTACAGGGTAGAGAATAAAGTAAAATACTTATCCCAAAACCAATGGATGTAGTCTTTCACAGTGGAATCTGTAACTTGCGATGAGTTCCTCTGCTCAACCCCAGAGAGGGGTATCCAAACCCTCAGGGTATAGGAGAACGAAAAGGAAAAAAAAGGGGGAGCAAAGGATTAGAGGAGATGGACCTATATTAGCAATTCTAAGATGACTTCATAGCATATCTAGCTGTTTAATAAAGGTGGGGTGACCAAATAACAGTCGATTGTAATCAAATACTCACACGGCCCTGTATGAGCACATATGTGTAGAGATATCTTGCTTCCGGTAGCCACTTCTATTCCCAAATGACTGATATTGTTCAGACGAAAAGGGGGGGGGGGGGGGTTAGAAAAAATAATCATAAACTACTTACACGGCCATGTGTAAGCTCAATCCTGGGAGAGAATAATGTGGGGTTGTTTAATGGACCCGTCCGTGGTGTTTCCCATAGCAACGTGTAATCAGCTGCTGGCGGGCAAAGTAATGGCTGGCGGTTCCCCTTCCCTCACGCGTTACAATCCTCCCCCCTCCCCGATTCAGGAAACGGGGATACGTGGGGGACAATGATAGCAGGGCGTCAGTGACAGTCTTCAATCAAAAATGAACATTTTATTAAACATATGAACAGAAAATAAACTCACAAAATACTGTTTAAAACACCCCGTGGCACTCCGATCAGCGTGGTTGCAGGTCGCCTTCCAGCTGCGCTGTCTTCCGCGTCCGGGTTCAGTACTGTACCTGCTTGGATTATTTTCCATTAACCAGCTGGGGGGAACAGGCTGACTGTTTAAAGGAGCAATCCACACCATTTATTTTTTCATTTTTTTTTAAATACAGGATTGAAGCAGGGGTCGTCCGGAGCTGAACCCCGTTAATTTCAGCTTCGGGGATCCCCCTGCTTCCGGAGATAACTTACCTCTGAAAGGGGGTGCCGGTATCTCCTGCAGGTTAAAGCCCCATGTCACATGGGCACCGGGTGACGTTACAGCTTCCTTTTGGCGGGCAGGGCCCGGGAGCTTTGAAAAGCAGTCATATCGTGGACCCTGGAGTAGCTCCCGGCGCCCTCTGCAGAGGTAAGTACCTCCGGAAGCATGGGGACCCCCGGGCTGAAATAATCGGAGAACCCCTGCTTCAAGCCTGTATTTAAAAAAAACGTTTGGATTGCATCTTTAATACCAAACCTGTCGTAAAAAGGGAATATATTTTATTATCGTTTTGTTTAAACACCGCAGATCTTCTGAAACCTTTCTATTTGTTCACTAAATACAGGACCTACTTAGAGGAAGAGCTGACAAAGGCCAGGAAGAAGCCCAGCCTGAGGAAGGATATGTATCTCAAGATGATTGAGGTAGATCCTGAGGCCCCAACGGAGGAAGAGCGCACGCAACAGGCCGTTACCAAGCCACGTTATATGACGTGGAGAGAGACTATCAGTTCCACGGCCACGCTTGGCTTCAGAATCGAGGGCATAAAGGTACAGGGTCATCTTTCTGTCCATTATAAATGAGCCGTACGTGAAGTGCATCAAGAGCATTTGTCCACACGCCCTCTAAACTAGAGGTTCTCAGTTCTCTCCTCAGATTCCTGGGCTAGACCAGGTTGCTTGGGTTAGCAATGAATGTGACATGTACGTGCAAATAAAGTGCAAATGCTTTGGGTATTTCTTCAACCTGGGAAGGCCGGTGGTTCCAGTGGAGAAGATGTTTATCCTTCCCCCACTGAACAGTTTGCTAATCACATGCACAACTCTCCTTTGGCCGGTAGCAGAGACGAGGGTTTGTGTTAGGAGGGAATGGACTTCTATTTACAAAAAAAAATGTTACTCTTTCAAAAAATATTTAATTTTTTATTTTGACATTAAAAATACAAGAAAATAAAAAGTGTGGGGGGGGAGGGGGAGGGGGAGGTAGGAGGTACAGTAGTAACTTTTCCACACAGAACAGCTATAGTTGACATTGTTGAGACATTAAATACATTGGGTATTATTTGAGCCTACGGAGTTCGCAGGGAGTTCTGGTCGGTCGGAGAGGACCACATTATGTGGAGTGAATTACAGTAAGTTGGTGACAAGTAGAGCACAAGTGACCCCCCAGAGGACATTGCTAAGTGAGCGTATGTGGGGGTCTCTATAGTTAATTACAGTAGGTCAGCCTGTTATATTTTGCTTTATTGAGTTCTGCTGGGAAGTGCAACTTCATTTTGATGTTGGGGGTCATATTTCCCCCTGAACATGAGCTCCTGCTTCAACCAAAAAAAACTAATTCTTTAGGACATTATTATTACATATTGCCATTAACAAGCCTTCTCACATAGTGTCAGGAATGAATGTCTTGTATCTCTCCGTTCTATTGTCCCCTTCCTGAGCTTCTTATTTGGCAGCTGGAACTTACGTAACCGACTAGAGTCTGACAGGAAGGAGGTTTAGACGGGTACAACGATTGACTTGCTAATTCTGCTTGGCAGGATGTTCATTGTCTGTCCTAGCAAACGGTACAATGCATATAAAGTTGTATTTTTAGCTGCGCTTCATCTGCTTTCTCATAAATACAATATTCCAAAGTTAGCCAGAGCTGGTGTGGTGTGGCAACAGGACATAGTTACATAGTTACATAGTTACATAGTAGATGAGGTTGAAAAAAGACATACATCCATCAAGTTCAACCTATGCTAAATTTAGATAACAGATACTTTATCCTATATCTATACTTACTTATTGATCCAGAGGAAGGCAAACAAAAAAACCCAGAGTCCTATCATCCAATGATATCTCATAAGGGGAAAAATAAATTCCTTCCTGACTCCAAGAATTGGCAATCGGATTAATCCCTGGATCAACATCCTTCCCATGTTTACTTATTTGGTATATCCCTGTATACCTTTCCCATCTAAAGGATATGTTTGGGATTAAGAGTTTCTTACCTAAACTGGCAATCGTTTGGTGCTCCTGTTAGAAATCTGTAACAATTCTGATTGTGTGCGTAACATAATGGCTGCCTTTCAGTTTCAATCAATCGTTCAGTCAGTGTAAGTAACATTATCTATTGTTATAGTTTGCAGCTCAAACTGCTGGGAACATTGGCTATAAATTATCCCAAACAGGAAAGTGTTGCAAATATCTTGCACTGCTGGGGAGGTGGGCTAAAACCTGCTATAGAAAGCAAAGGGTGCTTTAACACTCATTAAAAAGTCACTTTTCTATAATACTACGGAACTGATTTAATGAAATAAAAAATATATAAGATTTCACGTTTTTGCTCCTTTAAACCCTTTTCCCGCACTGCCCTTCACCTGTGTGACTCCCACGCACTCTGTATATGCAAAGCACCTTCAAGCAAACCTTAAAACCCTCCTCTTAAATGAAGCATCCAAATAGCCTGGACTCATGGCTATTGTCCCACAGTCAATCCTATCAACTGTTGTGGCCAAGCACTGCCATCTACAGCACTTACTCCCTCACCTGCTGTCTTGCAAGTCTCCCAACGTACCACTTAGATTGTAAGCTCTCCGGCACAGCGATTTCCTTTCCTATTGTCTGACTTTGTTGCGCTTATTGCATTATAATTCCCTGTACTGTATTGCCTGTGTAAAGTGCTGAGTACACTGGGGGTGCTGTATAAATAAAGCTTTACATACATTACCCCATTCTTACAGTATTAAATACTGCCCTGTGACAGAGCTGTCCCTCAGGCTCTTGATAAAGGGCGACTTTCAGCCCCAAACATTGAGTCTCCCTTTTGCCATTGTGTTAGCCTGATCTTTTATTGTTCCGTTTGGGTAAGGGAATGTTTTTAAATGAGCTGCTTATATTGGTATATATGACCATATATAAAAACATCGGAGTCTATGTAGCATAATTAAATTTCAATGCTATCCATTTTGTGTAATGTATTGTTGTTGCTCCATTTACGTGATATATATATAACACTATCCCTCTTTTACTAACTCTATGTGCAAGTTTTGCTTCACAGGGACAGAGGCAATACTATTATAATTTTTTTTCCCATTTCCACTTTTAGGACACAGGAGTATAGGTTTTATTATCAGCAAACATACGGGCACCTGTCCCTATATCACAAAAATGCTAAATAACTCCCCCAACCAGGCCCAGCTAAGCCAGGTCCTGAAAATCTCTCCACAGTCCCAGCTTGGTACTGCAGTGTCCATAGGGAGGTTCCTACTCCAACCTCATGTAATGCTCCTAGCAGGTCTTTTCCTCCTGACTCGGGTAGCTGGAAGGGTATGTTTCTGGGAAACAAATGCCAGGAAAGATAAGATAAAAGATCACCTGACACCCCCCACACAGACAGAATATATACGGTATGTTTTGTTCCATGGTCAAAACATTTAATTCATTTCATTTTGATAAGCTGGGGGCGTTGCACCTTTGTGCTGATTAAAAATAGGATGTGTATCATACATTTTATTTGTAAAAATGGTTTACCAGGAAGTAATACATTGAGAGTTACCTCCCGTTTTCAAGAATGTCCTGGGCAGAGAGTTATAACAATACAGGATTACATTAAATGAACATAGGTTATACAGTCAATTCACAGACATTTCGTGGACAGAGAGTTGGAAAATTGGGTACAGGGGATAAAAGGGCTGGTGAGTTTCAGATTGAAATAGAGAAGCTTTAACATCACCAAACATCAGCAAACAGCTCACACCCTTTAGCTGCACTTAGCCTGCGCCAAAGGCTGTCCACCTTTGGGCGACGCAGATGTACACTGAAGGAGTTCAAAATGAACGCAGCAGGGAATAGAAAGTTCTTTGTGTCCTCTTGGCTGATTAACATTCCAGTGGGTGGGGTTGACGTTCCACAAAGTACAAGCAAATGTTAACCCTTGGCACGCTGGTCCTGTGCAGAGGGGAGCAGGTCTTAGGGAGCCCCATCAGGCGTCCGCCTTTGTGTGCAAGCTAAGACACAGGCAAAGTAGACGAGTTTACAGCTTCCTTACCGAACAAAAGATATTCAATACGTTACTTTGCATTGTTGAAAAAGAGTTCAAATGTATGGGACTAAAATCTTCCCCAGCATGCACAAGAAGCTTCACAGCATAGTAAAGGAGCAATTCATGCAATATCCTTCATGTGTGTTTTTTCCCCGAAATCAATCAGTTCTGTAGTATTACATAATACTTACTACATTTCTTTTGTGTTCAACTCTTAATGCCATTTTTAATGAGTATTAATATACTGATAATCCTTTGCTTTCTGTAGCAGGGTTTTAGCACACTTCCTTAGCAGTGCAAGATGTTTGCAACGCTTTCCTATTTGTGATAATTTGTTGCCAATATTTCCAGCAGTTTGAGCTGCAAACTGTAACAATAGATAATGTTACCTTCATAAAATAAGAATACGTTGTAGCTGCTGAGTTACACAGGCTGAAGGATTGATTGAAACGCAAAGGCAGACATTTAGTGAACCATGGGAAGTAGGATCTTTGTTGATCGATCACTGAAGAACTAATCAATCAGCAGCTTGGGTAATTAGGTTTCAATAAAGGTAATCAAAGGTTGCATAAATTAAAACAAAAAAAGTGTTTTTTTTTTTTTTGTTTTTTTAAGTGTTGTGCGGACTGGACTGCCCCTTTAAATAAGGACCTTCATTTGGGGCACATTTTGGGGACTCTAAATGACCCCTATTTATTATGCTGCAAAGTAACTTGATGAATGTGATGACATTCACGTGAACGGAACTCCCTGACCTGCAGAACGCGCTTCACAGCTGGATGAATAGGGACCAGTCAGAGAAATGCAAACATGACTGTGCTCATCCTAAGTGTGAATCGCACGTTGGGACCCTCTGACCATGCTGTGACTGCACGTCTCAGGCGCTCAGTATCTATGCACCAATGTGTAGCTTTTACAGCCTTTTCTTTCATTTGTTCTGTCCCAGATTGGAATGGCAGCTGGGCTGCTGAATAATTCAGACATGGCTTCTGAATAATGTATGCAATACATTGCCATGAAAACATTGCATAATCATATTAAAGGAGGTAAAAAAAAAAGCAGATCCTGAAACCGAACATTTGTGGAAATTCACAAAGCTGGTGGGCACTAGTAACCCGTGTCTGTGAAGCACTATTTTTCTAGTGATCTCTGTGGTTAGGTACAATATGACATTGTGCTTGTGAAATTGGAATATTAATAGCCCAGTGACGTAGCACTTGGACACTACCACCCTTGTCCCTGTTTGGCTAATTTCAGGCTCTCTTGAGGGTGATTGGTTAACAGCGGTCACTGGGCCTGTTTACCCCTGATTGGTTTGCTGGAACAAACTGCAGCAGATACAGTTCAATTGAGCAACTAGTTTGGTACAGTATGAAAGGCAGAGTTTTGGTGAATCCCTTTCACCCCTTTTGTGATGTAGTCTACAGACAAATATTTATATATATGTATATGTGTATGTATATATGTGTGTGTGTATGTGCGTGTGTGTGTATATAAAGTGATACCGTATCTCCTTGTTTGTAAGACGCACCATCGATTTGGCCCTTACAATCGAGGAAAATTACTTTTCCACTTACCATGTTTCAGGAGAGGTCCCATGTCAGCGGAGGATGAAGCGGGCGGCGGCGGCAGGAGAGGTCCCACGTCTGCAGATGGTTGAAGATGGACAGCGGGTGGGTGTGCGACAGCAGGACGGGTCCAAAGTCTGCAGGTGAATGAAGATAAGAAGACAGTGGGCAGGCGGCCGGTGGCGGCAGCAGGAGATCATAATAGCAGGAGAGCTGAGCTCAGGAGCAGAGCGGCATAGGGGAACGGCTTGGGAGGTGCACACTGTAACACCGGAAGTCAGACACCGGTCAACTTCCCGTGTTACAGTGTGCACCTCCCAAGCCGTTCCCCTACGCCGCTCTGCTCCTCCTATGATGATCTGTTATCCGCCACCGCATGCCCGCTGTCTTCTTATCTTCATTCACCTGCAGACTTGGGACCTGTCCTGCCGCCGCTGCCGCACACCCGCCCGCTGTCCATCTTCAACCATCTGCAGACGTGGGACCTCTCCTGCCGCCGCCGCACACTTCGTCCTCCGCTGACATGGGACCTCTCCTGAAACATGGTAAGTGAAAAGAGGGGGTTAGTACTGTACACACTTCATTTTTTTTTTTTTTTTTTAATACATCGATTCTAAGACGCATCCCGATTTCAGACATGTGAAAATCGAAAAAAAGGTGCGTCTTAGAATTGAGGAAATAGGGTATATGAATATATATGATTGATTCAAAGAAATGTCAGTCCTGGCGCCTGTGCTGTTACCCGTGCTGACTGACCTGTCAGTCACCTCTGTGACCAGCAGCGGGGAACTCTTTATGCTTTGCTAGCACAACAGCATGATTGGGCCCTTGTTGCTGGCTGCAGCGGTGACTGACAGGTCAGTCATCACTGCGCTGCTTACTCTGGCAGGAGAGAAAGAAGTGGGGGGCAGGGAGTGAGATGAAACGCTCCGCCGGGACTCTGCATGTGCAGCTAACTTCAGGGGGAGGTTTATCTGTCAGTGTGTGTGTGTCTGTGGTTTTCTCATAGCGTTTGTACTACTTAATGGCGGTACCATTTTGTAGACAGAAGGCGTGTCCCACTGCTGTTCTCAGCACGTTGAAAGTTTACGGTTTTGTGTACAACGCCTTCATTGATTTCCTCTTTTCAGAAGGAAGACGGCACAGTTAACAGGGACTTTAAAAAGACCAAAAGCAGGGAACAAGTGATGGAGGCCTTCAAAGAGTTCACCAAAAGGAACCAAAACATTCTGGTAGGTGGATAGCAATTCACAATAGCGGTGCCAGTTATACTGCTGAATCGAATAATTCAAGTTAGCTGGACATGCGTAACAAATGCACAGTGAATATTCAGCTGCAAATCAGCTAAGGGTCCTCAGTGGGATCATATTTGATGTGCTCATCAAAAAAGGAAGGATCAAGCAATCTATGTGTGCACTTCAGTCCATTCCGTGCTGAGATGTTTTGGAGACTGTAGTATTCCCTGTAATTTAAGCAGCAGTACGGGTTAAATTTTTAAAAAAAATGTATTTATTATTACAGGTTTGAAGAAGGGGGTCTCCAGGCGTGAACTGTGTTATTAAAGTTCTGGGGGCCCCCTGCTTCCAGAATTACTTACAACCCCTAGCAGTGCCGGTAACTCTGCAGAGTTTAAATGCCCCCCGTGTCACGCGGACCAATAGGAAGCCCGAGCAGATGACGTCACGGCTTCCTATTGGCCCGCGTGACCTGGACCTTTAAACTCCACTGAGAAACCGACACCGCTGCTGAGGTAAGTAAATCTGGAAGCAGGGTGTCCTCAGAGCTGGAATAACACAGCTCAGCCCCGGAGCTGGAATAACACAGCTCAGCCCCTGAGCTGGAATAACACAGCTCAGCCCCGGAGCTGGAATAACACAGCTCAGCCCCGGAGCTGGAATAACACAGCTCAGCCCCGGAGCTGGAATAACACAGCTCAGCCCCGGAGCTGGAATAACACAGCTCAGCCCCGGAGCTGGAATAACACAGCTCAGCCCCGGCGCTGGAATAACACAGCTCAGCCCCGGAGCTGGAATAACACAGCTCAGCCCCGGAGCTGGAATAACACAGCTCAGCCCCGGAGCTGGAATAACACAGCTCAGCCCCGGAGCTGGAATAACACAGCTCAGCCCCGGAGCTGGAATAACACAGCTCAGCCCCGGAGCTGGAATAACACAGCTCAGCCCTCGAGCCCTGGAGCTGGAATAACACAGCTCAGCCCCGGAGCTGGAATAACACAGCTCAGCCCCGGAGCTGGAATAACACAGCTCAGCCCCGGAGCTGGAATAACACAGCTCAGCCCCGGAGCTGGAATAACACAGCTCAGCCCCGGAGCTGGAATAACACAGCTCAGCCCCGGAGCTGGAATAACACAGCTCAGCCCCGGAGCTGGAATAACACAGCTCAGCCCCGGAGCTGGAATAACACAGCTCAGCCCCGGAGCTGGAATAACACAGCTCAGCCCCGGAGCTGGAATAACACAGCTCAGCCCCGGAGCTGGAATAACACAGCTCAGCCCTGGAGCTGGAATAACACAGCTCAGCCCCGGAGCTGGAATAACACAGCTCAGCCCCGGAGCTGGAATAACACAGCTCAGCCCCGGAGCTGGAATAACACAGCTCAGCCCCGGAGCTGGAATAACACAGCTCAGCCCTGGAGCTGGAATAACACAGCTCAGCCCCGGAGCTGGAATAACACAGCTCAGCCCTGGAGCTGGAATAACACAGCTCAGCCCCGGAGCTCCTCTGCTTCAAACCTGCAATAAAAAAATACATATTTTAAAAAAAAACAAAGTTAACCCGTATTGCTGTCTGAGCCTAACAAGCTGCCTGAGAGCTGGTTTGTTGGCTATTCACTTCTTTAACCCAGGCTGTGCTGAAAAGCGGTGTAATACGGCAGGCATATGCTTATAGGGGTCCATGTTAAAATGGACAAGAAGCAAAAAGTGACTCACAGTGAGTGCTCATTTGCATGTCGTTACCCAGAATCCCTGGCTGCAGTGGAAGCACTGTAAGCTAACTGAAAGGCAGGTGTATGGACCTGTCTGAGACGTTTATGTGCGCACATGTGGCATTTTTATTTCCTGTACACTGTAAAGTGGAGGGTTTTGGGCACTTTTTACCCCATGAGTTCCTATTTTTTTAGACAATGATATGAACGTTTAGCCATTTCCTCAGATTATCTATCTATCTATCTATCTATTAGTGACACTTTCTTAGAATGGTTGTACCTGCCCCAGTCTGCATGTACAGTACACCTTGGTTGATCTGCAACATGGCGCAGTATGTTACTTCTCTCGCATACGACTGGCAGGATGTGTAGTTATCACAGCTTGTCTCTGCTGTGCACAGCCTTTTTCTCATGTGTCGGCGGACTTTGCTGTATTCCAGCATTATTTCTGAGTGTGTTGTAGAGGGGTTAAGGGATTAAAACTTCCTAGTTTAAGCTCACCCATTGGCATTCTGTGTGGTCTCGGGTGTGCATGACCTTAGAGACTTGGGTGTGCATGACCTTAGAGACAAGTGCTGGTACGGGTGACCAGTTAACGCTGGGACAAGTGCGATAACCAGCACCGCCACTTGATGAATTTGCCACTATGGGCCAAATGTATGACCTTTTTGTATAAATGGGCATATACCACTATTTGTGCTTTTTAATTACCATTGATACGTTTCACCTCCCTATAAAAGGGAAAACTGCCATTTAGTCCATGAAGAAATTAGAATCTAATTGTATTATTGTAGGGAGGTTAGTCAATTAACCCAGGATTTTAGGTTCCATATCATTGTGAGTGCCTTTCCTGAACTTAATTAACCAAGCCGCTCATCCTCCTGTCAACTGTAAATCTTGGCATTAGAAGTAGCATGTTTCCATCGCAGCCAGTTGTGTCTTAAAATGTGTAATTCTGAATAATGTTAAATAAATTGTCATAATGTATTAATATTTCTGTGTTTTGGTCTAAAAACACCTACAAACGATCTTATTACAAATGTAAATGTTTAAGTTATGCTGCTCTCCTTATAACGTGTATCATTAGGATCATACACTATTCTTTTATGGCTGAGATTTTTTTTTATGTTTGTTTCCAGAAGTCTTACCTCATTCGTCTAAAGGAGATACGCACCATGCTGGAAATCTCACCTTTCTTTAAAAGCCACGAGGTAAGAAGTGCAAACGTGTGAGTACTTTGCAGCCCTTAAAATGAGGGTTCTATCACAATAAGACTACATGAATATCCCCAGCACTATCGTTATTGATACGCAGAAACCATTTGGCATGGATAGTTCCTTCACGACTTTCCTGCATGCAATGTAAGGAACCGCAACAATCTGTAATACCGCGTCTGAGATCAGATGCCTTGTAAGGAACACCAACAATCTGTAATAGCGCGTCTGAGATCAGATGCATTGTAAGGAACCCCAACAATCTGTAATAGCGTGTCTGAGATCAGATGCATTGTAAGGAACCCCAACCCCCTCTAATAGCGCATCTGAGATCAGATGCATTGGAAGGAACCCCAACAATCTGTAATAGCGCATTACAATAGCGCATTAAGTGCCAGCTCCCCTGGCACTTAATTTAAGTGCCTTCGGGAAGCGCGCGGGGCCTCTGTAAACCCCGTGCCCCCCGCAGTCAGTCACGTGCCCCCCCTGGGTGTCGCGCCCCCCCTGGGTGTCGCGCCCCCCACTTTGCGCACCGCTGCCCTAGAGGATCAAAGCAAAGCTCAGTCACAAAGAATGTAAGTTGGGCTACAACTGTATGGATACTGAATCCGATAAAATGGACGGGATTGTTTATTCGAATAAAATATGAAGCTTGGTTGTTCCCTTGTGGGGTTTGCCATCTGGGGAATATTGACCTCGCCTGACATCTTGCAGGGGCATTTCATACACGGTACATTTTATTTATATTTGTAACCGAGCTCCTGTCCAGGCAAACTGGAGGAAGGAGTGTGGCGCGGGTTCTTCTATAACATCCGGTAGATTCCCGGAGACGAGCAAGCGCTGGGTTGTCCAATGTTAATATAAATGTATGTGGTCTCAGGGTTACACATTGGTAGGAAAAAAAAAATATAAAGCCTGCAGTCAACCACAACAAGCGGGCGTTAACTTCATTTACACATCCATATTACAGCCCAAATCTTCTCAAAAAATATTTCTTAATAACAAGATAAAGACATCACGGAGGTGTGACAGTGTCACGTAAAGTAACAGAATGCAGAAGTTACACGGGGCGTGACCTTTACTTACAGAAGAGAAACATTCCGTGTGAGACCGTTTCCTCTTCCCAGACGAGTGCAGCTTTTGATCAGTATCCCTTTAAATGCTGGAGATGCCAAGCATTGAGACTAGGCATTTCCCCTTGAAACCCAGTGGGGCCGTGACTACTCATGTCCTCTGTCTGACTTGCACTGGGCTGTGGTACTTAGTACTGGAATTTCTTAAAGAGGCAGTCCAAGCATGCGATTTTTGGGGGGGGGGGGGGCAAATGTTTTTTACGTTGAACATTAAAGCAGGAGGTCTTTAGAGCTGAACCCAGTTAATTGCCGCGCCGGGGGCCCCCCTGCTTCTGGAGATACTTACCTGCATAGGGGGTGCCAGTAGCCACTCCGCTCGGCTAGCAGCGTTCATGTAATAGCGGCGTTTCAAAGCTCCCTGGCCATACGGGCCAATAGGAAGCCGTGGCATCACCAGGTTCATCTTCATCTATTGGCCCACTTGCCGCGAGAGCTTTAAACTTAGCCGAGATACCGGCACCCCCGTGGGTGGTATATCTCGGGATACAGGGGCTCCCTGAAATGAATGGGGTTCAGCTCCGGAGACGCCTCTGCTGCAATCCTATGTTAAAAAAATGATAAATAAAAGGGCATGAATTGCTCCATTAAGTTACATTAAAGTCCAAAGGTAAAGAACACTGGCAGATTTTATATCTCAGCGTTCTGGGTGTCAGGGCACCCCAGCAGGACTGGCCCGTGATGTCTCTATAAGCCTTGCCATGGGGTGGGCAACTCCAGTTCTCAAGGAACCCCAACAGGTCAGGTTTTCAGGATATCCCTGCTTCAGCACAGGTGGCTCAGTCTTTGACTCAGTCTTTGACTGAGCCACTTGAGCTGAAGCAGGGATATCCTTAAAACCTAGGGTTACCATATTTGAACATTCCAAAAAGAGCGTTTATTAATGTGTTTTATATATGCTGTGCACTACATGTCATCAGCCCCCCTCCAACTCTCAGCCCCCTCCTCCCCCAGCCACCACTTCTTCCCTCAACCTCACAGCCCCATCCTCTTCCTCCTCACAGCCCCCCGCCCCGTATTCCTGAAGTCTCTTAGCCCCCGGCCTCCTCCCGGCCCCTCTCTCGCTGTTCCCCACTTACCTTGCGGTAGAGCTCAGGGATGGCAGCGACGGGAGGAGAAGGAGAAGTGCTGGAGCCCGTCCCAGCAGACACCGGTAGTTGTAATTGACTTCTTGGTCATATACCGCCGGGGTGAGCTCCATCACTGCTCTCTGCCGCCACCATGGTTCTCCTCTTCACCCACCATCCCCCGCCTTCTGTCACCGCACTGCTGCGCTCCTTCAACTCTTCTTTGGGGGCAATTTTTTTCCAAATATAATAATGCCAAAATCCCGGACGGCAATTTACGGACCAAAAAGCCGGACATGTCCGGGGAAATTCAGATGTATGGTAACCCTATGCAAACCTGCCCAGGCGGTGGCCCTGGAGGACTGAAGTTGTCTCTCGTCCTTCCTTCTTAGGGGAAAATAATCTCTCTCACTCTGTGTCACTCCCAGCATGGCAGTTCCCTATATCGGCCTTAAACACTTCCTTGTTCACTCAAGGAGTCTAGCCTGATTAATTAGGCAGCAGCTGCTGCTGGCTACTCTAGAGGATTAACTCTGAGAGCTGAAAAGGTCCCTTACTGCACTGTTCCAGCACCTGGAGGACAGTGATGGTATCACAACCCTAAAAGAAAAAATATACAATTTCAAACAAGAAATGCACGTATCAGCTGTATACTGTACATATATCCTCCCAATCTCTCCAGAGCTGCCATCTCCTAGAAGCAAAACACAGTCACACAAGTGCCCTGCCGTTAATACCCCTCCCAACAGTGCTTACATTTTTCAGTTCGTCCCAGTATCTGAGGAGAACAGTACACAGGTGCTCTTAACATTACAACTAAGCAGCCAATGGGGACCTGACCTACTGCAATCAAAGTTCCTACGACTTGGTGCCCCAGCCATTGCCAAACCGCTTGCCTCTCTAATCAACTCTATCCTGTCTGCAGGCCATATCCCGCAGACCTGGAAAACTGCTACAGTTGACCCAGTCTACAAAAGTGGGGACAAAAACTTGTCTCAAACTACAGGCCAATCTCTCTTCTCCCAATACTATCCAAAGTCATGGAAAAATGTGTCCACTCCCAATTAAGTGATTACTACACCCAGACAAATTTCCTTAGCCAACTCCAATTTGGCTTTCGCCCAAAACACTCTTAAAAGTTTGCATGAGATTTAGTGCAGAATGGAACTGGGACAACTCACTGGTGCAATATTCCTAGATTTTGCGAAGGCTTTTGACACTGTTGATCATGTTATCTTGTTAAACAAGCTCCAGTGCTCTGGAATAGGGGAACATGCTTTAAATTGGTTTAACTCCTACCTATCAGGTAGATCTGTGTCTAACTCTGGCTCTAACTCTAACCCCTTGAATATCACCTGTGGGGTTCTGTAAGGCTCTCTTCTGGGGCCACTTTTCTTTTCAGTCTTCATTAATAATCTATCTACAGATTGTATGTATGTATGTATGTCTTTATTTACATAGTGCCATTAATGTACATAGCACTTCACAGTAGTAATACACTTGACAATCATATAAAAAACAAATAACACATCATGCGAATAAGTGCATCAGACATAAAAGTAACATTGTGGAAGAGGAGTCTCTGCTCCGAAGAGCTTACAATCTAATTGGTAGGGAGCACGTACCGAGACAGTGGGAGGGAGTTCTGGTAAGTGCGTCTGCAGGGGGCCAAGCTTTATGTATCATGTGTATAGTATTAGCCACGGTGCTATTCATATGCTTCTATAAGCAAGTGTGTCTTAAGGTGGGTCTTAAAGGTGGATAGAGAGGGTGCTATTCGACTATTGCGGGGAAGGGCATTCCAGAGGCGCGGGGCAGTCGGTTAGAAGGGTTTAAGGCGGGAGAGGGCTTTAGATACAAGGGGGTAGAGAGAATACATCCTTGAGCAGAACGCAAGAGTCGGGATGGTGCATAGCAAGAAATTAGGGCTGAGATGTAAGGAGGGGCAGAAGAGTGTAAAGCTTTAAAGTGAGGAGAATTCAGTGTGCGATGCGAGATTTGATAGGAAGCCTGGAGAGTGATTTCAGCAGGGGAGACGCTGAGACAGATTTAGGAAAGAGTAGAGTGATTCTGGCAGCTGTGTAAAGGATAGATTGTAGGGGAGACAGGTGAGAGGCATGAAGGCCGGACAGCTACAATGCAATGTAAATTAAACAATCTTATATGTATGCAGCACTAGCCTCACTGACCTTGGACATGTACTTCAACTTAATTTTTCAAGATTTGAATACTGAATTTCCAAAACCAACTGTTTTTAAATGCAGACAAAACTGTATCGGGTATTTGGGACTAAGGCTAAATTTCTAAAGCTTCCAACGACAGAGCTACAGCTCAGAATTAATGCTAATACCATCCTAGCCCCTGTCACTAGTTTTGAGTATCTGGGAATTCGGTTTGTCTCCCACTATTCGGGCTGCATATTGATACTCTGACATCCAAAATCTATGCCAAACTAGGTATACTTTATTGTAACAAATCCTCCCTAAGCCCGCTGGTCAGAAAGCGCATTGCACAGCAGATGATAATGCGAATTATAGACAATGGGGACATAGTATATGGTACAGCACCCCAAACTCACCTTAGCAAACTTGACACCTTCTACAACTCATTACGCCACTTTGTCCTCCAATGTAACTACAACACACATCACTGCGAAATGGTCAGGCGCAAAGTTCACCATTCCTGTCTTGCCTTCAAATACTTTCTGGGCAACTGCCCTCATATCGGAACAATCTCCTCACCCCTACCACATGCAGCACTTATCACCCGAGATCTGACTCCAAAAGACTGTTCATGGTCTCAAGGTTCAACAAAGTATCCGGCCGCTCCTCCTTCTCTTACCGTGCACCCCAAAAACTGGAACAACCTACCGGAGACTCTCACAGCCGCCACCAGTCTAAGTTCTTTCAAAACTAAGGCTGTCACACTTTTTAATCTGGTCTGTAACTGTTACATACGCCTATAATATATATTACCTCTAACTGTGCATGAAATGTCTGTAAATGTAATGTTTAACCCTGCTCATTTAACGTAACCATGCATTGTCACCCAAAACTCTGCCCAGGATATACTTGAAAACGAGAGGTAACTCTCAATGTATTACTCCCTGGTAAAACATTTTATAAATAAAATAAATAACACTATGTAAACATTGCAGGACCTACTTCATAGGGTATTGCTTGCTTCAAGAGATAAGGATCCTTTATTTGCTCTGCGGTTGTAACTTTGCGGATCATTACAATGAGACATTGTCAGGCACTGGAAGAATGGTGGGGACACATTGCTTTTTTTTGAAGCTGCATTCACTGACTTAAGGCCGTGCGTATAGTGCCGGCGAAGCCGCCCCCAAAAAAATGCATTGCCGCCGCCGCCAACTTTGGAAGCTAGCAATATTTGAGTTTTCAAGGGCTGTCACCTCATGTGAGCCCCTAAACCAATCAAATGCCGGTATGCCTGCGACGCCGCCGCAAAACGAAATATAACTTTCGCTGACGGTCGACGGGTGATGTCACCTGTCCCGTCGCGTCGCCGCTCGCGGGCACAATATGCGCGGCCTAAGTCTGCAGGTCTCCCAGAGGAAAAAGAAGTCACAAAGGAAAGGGAACTTCAGCGCAGCTTGTCAACGGTGGCAAACACAATGTCCCTACCTTACAGCTTACTCGGGAATGGAAGTGATGCGGCTGCTATGGAATGTGATGATCTCATCGCCTGAACATGTAGTAACTACACTTCCTGAAAAGCTAAAACCAAAAGCCTAGCAACACGAGCACAACAAATATTATCCAAGCTGCTTGAAAACTAAAAGCTGCTCCACTACTACATGTTTATTTACATTTTTGACAAGAAGCATATTCCCTAGTGTTTCAAGTACTGTATGTGGGAAGTTTTCCCAGGCTCAGGCCAGGACACGTTTACCCTCATTATGCTTCTGAAGAGGCAGCTGCAGACCACTTCGCTGCACACTTCTTAGCAAGAGAATGGATGAAGCTAATCACACACAGTGCAGTACAATCTCATCAACAATTCATGTGTGGTACACTGATAGCACTGATAGCACTGACAGCACTGATGTGGGAGAGGTGTTATAAAGGCAGGTAGTTACAATAAGTAAATGGAAAGGGCAGGGGACTTGTTATTATAAGGGGCAGGGGACAAGTTATTATAAGGGGCAGGGACTAGTTATCATAAGGTGCAGGGGACTAGTTATTATAAGGGCCAGGAGGCTAGTTATAAGGTGCAGGGGACTATTTATTATAAGGGGCAGGGGACTAGTTATCATAAGGGGCAGCAGACTAGTTATAAGGTGCAGGGGATTAGTTATCATATGGTGCAGGGAACTAGTTATTATGAGGCTAGTTATTATAAGGGGCAGGGAACTAGTTATTATAAAGGGCAGGGGGCTAGTTATTATATATTATCTTTACCTACCTCCACTTATCCCCTTTTACCTTTCCCTCTGATTTTTTTCATCTTGGCTCACCTCCGACCTGTTCTCTTTTCCATGCAATATTGATGACCACTCTCTCCCATTGGGCTTTGCTATTCTTTTCCTTTGGCCTTCACCAATGGACGGCAGTCAGCTCCTACATGGATGGCCAGTATCTTGACTTAGTTTTCACTACAACCACTTATCCCTCTAATGTATCTATTTCCTCCCTAAGGGCTGTTACAGTATATAGTGTGTGCGGCCGTGCGCGCGCGTGTGCCTTTTTGAAGGCGCGTGCACGTGCCGCATGCTTTTTGTAAGTATATTGTGAGCTGTGTGTGTGTGTGTGTGTGTGTGTGTGTGTGTGTGTGTGTGTAATTTATTATTTATTAAAAAAAAACATTGGTAAAAATAAAATATTTATAAAATTTGTGCAGACACACAAACACACACACACATATATATACATACATTCAGCGCCGGTAGCGGCGCGAAAATATTATTTTCCCGTCTTCGCCGCTGTCTGTCGGCTCCCCGCTCCCTGCCGCTGCGCTTGCGGCCCTTGTATAGAAGAGCTGACTAACCTCAGCCATCTATAACTGCCGTCATGAACTATAGCTCTGCCCTAGGCTCCTCTTTTTGATCTAAATGCCCCTGTTACTCTCTTCCGTTCTCATCCTTCCATCCCCACACTTTGACAAAACTGCCACACACACATGCTCCGCTCCTGCACTCGCTCCTCTGAATGCCTCTAGAGGAATACTCATACTCTCGCAGATTACCTTCACATCAAAATGTTTCAACTCTGCCCTCTCCCGGGCTAAAAAAAAGCTACTTTTCTGTCTTTGACTCTCTACTCAAACCACCATCTGTTAGCTGTCTTTCTTCCTCTATTTCACCTCAGGACTTTGATGACTATTTCAAGACAAAAGTGGATTCCATCCGTGAAGGTTCTCTGTATCATCCCCATATTCCACACCTCTTCCTAACTCGCCTCCCACCTTCCTTTACTCTTTCTCCTCTGTCACAGAGGAGGAAGTGTCTCTGCTGTTCTCCTCCTCTTCTTCTACCACTTCCCCTCTTGACCCCATTCCCTCCCATCTCCTCTGGCTTCCAATCTAATCCCTACACTCAACGCATATTTTTAATTCTTCTCTCAGCTCTAGCAACTTTCCCACCTCTTTCAAGCATGCAATAGTTCTACCTATTCAAAAACAATAACACCTTTCGCCCTACATGTCTCTCTATCACCCTGTCTCCCTTCTGCATTTTGCCTTCAAACTCATTTAACGGCTTGTAGTCTCTCGCCTGATCCGTTTTCTTAACTGATATTCTCTCCTAGACCTCTATAATTGAGTTTCGACATTGTTTACTCCACTAAAACAGCCGTAACCAAAATAACTAATGACCTTCATGCTGCCAAAGACCAAGATCGTTAAACCCTGCTCATACAGATGTAAACAGATTTAATGATCACCCTGTTGGGGGAAAGGTGGAATCCTGACTGTGGCATCCCCCAACCAAGGGAAATCAAATCTCACCGTGGGGGGGTCCGGCTCGCAAGAACAGACCCCCCACTGCCAAGGTGTATTGCTTTATAGCTATGGGGACAGGAAGTCTGACTACATCTGTATTACTCAACCTCTCTGCGTTTTTTGACACTATGATCCACCCTTTTTTCTCTTTCACATTCTCCATACACTTGGAATCCATAACAACACTCTATCCTGGATTTCCTCCTACCTCTACCATAGTACTTTCAGTGTCTCTTTTGCAAACACCTCCTCTTACTTTAGTCAGTCTCTCTGTAGGTGTACCCATTGGGTCTGTCCGGAGACTTCTTTTCTCTTCACATTTTCTGCAGGCAACCTTATCAAAGTTTTGGGTTCAAATATCACATCTACATTGATGACACAAAAATTGACTGTGCAAACCCAAACATGACGCCTGCTGCCCAGATCAAAGTCTTGTAATGTCTCTCCACCATATCACATCTTTAGATAGGAGCATTCCCTATACTGAGGTATACATTGCCACATGGGCATGAATAGCAAAGTCCAAGGGGGGGAATCTGTGGATGGAATAAATCACAAAAATGTTGGCAATAATAACGTCTTTAAGTGAAGAAGAATATCAACGTATTCAATAAGAATCTTTTTATTTAATAAATTGATATTCTTTACTTAAAGACTTCATGGGTGCCAACATTTTAGCGATTCATTCTCCACCATATCATCCCGGATGGTCCATTGTCGTTTTAATCTTAATATCTGGAAAAGGGTACTCGTTATACTTACTCGCAATCCTGACCCTATTGCCCCCTTATCCACTAATGTTGCTAGCACTACCATACACCCAGTACCCCAAGCACTCTGTCTCACAATCATACTAAAACCTGACGTTTGTTTTTTTCTAACGCCCGTTCCTCAGTGGTTCTAATGCTAAAAATCACATTTGCCCATTCTCTCCCGTCGTGATTAATGAAACTTTCTACTGTGCAGCCTTCCAGCCTCTCAGCTATCTCCTCTAAAACTATTCTAAATACCACCTCTATACTCCACTCGCTCCTAAATCTGTCTCTGCTTCTCTCCAGCTGAAATCCCTTTCCTTGGATCATGTTACTTTTTCTTGGAGATGTGAATAGTTTGCCTTTGTTGCCACAGTTGAAGTACAATGCATCTGAAATGACTTGTTCAAATATATCGCCTCAATGCTGATTTCATTGTGTCATTCTTGGCAGCCCTATCAATACCACCCTTCTTAATTGGAGTAGGGAGTACAGTAGGTCTATCCTTAACAGTAAAATTGCTGCAGCCCGAGTCGGTTCAGACCATAGCAGCACATTGACAGCTGCATAAACACATTTGGAGCATGAAGGGCGTTTTCTATCTACTCGTTTTTTGGTCTGCCATGTATGCTCTGTTTGTCCCTGCAATGCATAAATATGACATTGCGTGCATTGAAAGTGCCAGAACTTGTGTTACCTCCCAAGAAGAATTTTCTTTTCTTTTAAACCATGCACTGGGTAATATTACTAAGACCTTTGGCTTGATCTTGTATTGTTTGGCTCCTAAGTTTTACTTACAGCATGTTAAGCACGTGTGGCTAGAGCGTGATGGATCTTTAGTCCGGAGGTCTGGATTTTATTGAACATTGTAAGCTGTTAAATATGGCTCTTTGTTGAAACAAAGTGTCTTAATCCTTCTTAATGACTCACTTACTGTCTTACAAAAAGGTATTATTATCTATTCATAAACTTGTGAGAGGTTTGTGTGTGGTGCTGTTAACAGTTGCCTAAGAGAAAGCAAATGTGCCAAGTACTTTAGCTTTCGGGATACTGAGTTTTGCAGAATAAGTGTGTACGGAAGCTGTCAAAATGCCAGTTTTGCAAAGTGGATATGGTTAGGATAATTTAATCAGACGTCCAAAAATCCGAACTAGTCTAGGGATACCGTGCAGTTGGACAAAATATTCACCCAGTTTTTTGGTCAAAGGCCAATGTGCGTATTTTAATATTGATGTTCATGCTTAGCATACAAGGCAAGAGTGCAAGAGCAAGAGAACATGACAATACATGTGCCAAAGGAAAATATCCCATTTATTTGAATAGGATTTTTTCATTGACCCACCAGGAGCAATGTTTTGGAATTGCATTACTTTGGCATTGATACATATACCCCCTTGTGTGAAGCACTTTGTGAAGATGGTCCCCTGTACTAAATATGCTCATGTAGACCATTAGATTACTTTATGGGAAGCCTACACCCAAACGCTCTTCATTAATTTTGTCGGGGCACGACTGTAAACTGTAGACAAGTGCCATCTTCCAACTCATTGTAGGATGAATCCCTTCCTTGCTGCAGCAGGACAAAGTGGTTCCCTTCATCAAACTAAAGTGCACTTTATATCACAGGCATCAGGACCAATACAGCTGGTAAAGCTTAACAGTGGGATTCTACACTCTTCAGGGCCTGACTCCCTGTTCCCTGTGTTTAATTGCAATGTATGTCAGGTACACATACCCATGTACTATATAACTTCTCTATATTTAAACCCATTTACTGGCGTATGGCACTGCGCTGCTTTGCAGATCCCGCTGTCACCAAATGGTTTTTATTCTCTGTCCGCTTGTATAGCAAAGCATGAAGTCCAGACAATGTGCGAATACATAGTAATAACCCGTTGGTTGTCTTCCCCTTGCAGGTGATCGGAAGCTCCCTACTTTTTATCCACGATAAGAACGATCACGCCAACGCGTGGATGATTGACTTTGGGAAAACCACCCCACTGCCAGAAGGAGACGTCCTAAACCACAGAGTGCCCTGGTTGGAAGGGAACCGCGAGGACGGCTACCTCTGGGGACTGGATAACTTGATAGACATCATGGCGGAGCTGGCACAGGAAGAAGATAAGGAATAATGCCGTATCCACTCCACCACCCCAAACTGACACTGTAGGAATGCACTACGAGATGACTCTGTCCATTGTATAACAACACCCTGTACTGCTGGAGGGGGCTTACAGCAGCAACAGGTTCTTGTGGTTTTAGGTTTATGTAAATAGTTCACTTACCAGAACAAAATGGCTAATCTTTTTATTTGTTTTTATATATAGTGTTGCTGATGGCTTATAGTGGAGATCTGAAGCAGCTTACTGACCGTACACACTGATCTGAGTTGTTCCTTTTATCACACACTCCTTCTCTGTTTCAGTTCAACACAAGATTTATTTGCTCCTTTATTGTAAGGTTTTCCCCGAGTTAAAACGCATGTGGGCCACTTATTGAATAGCCCATTGGTTACATAATAATAAAGACAAAGCTGGGTACCAGGCTACCTATCTTCAGATCACATAGCTTGTCTGCTGTTAACAGCTAGTCTGTAAGAAATGTGCTTCTAAAGTTTCATGCAGCTGATACCTTACATCAGTTTGTGCGAGCTCAGTTCTAACGCTTTTTATTGATCAAATAACTCCTCCAACCCACTGATTTCTTCACTGAACCATCCTGTAAGCACTTCATAAATGTATCACCAATTTTGAAGAGAGCCCAGCTGACTGGAAACTAATAGACACCATGTAAGGGTCTATATATCTCCCAGCTGCAAAATTAAGGCCCAAAAAGACAGATTTATTAGGGAAAAACACGTCAATTAAAACCAATGGGATTTTCTTGTGTGGTAAATCTGGGGCAGGGTCTTTTAACTTCGTTTTTGCACTGTTTGTGAAGCTGTGAGACGTGATATACGCCTCCCCCACTACCCCCACGATGTCAGAGTAGGAAAACATATTTAAAGCCCTCTCGAGGTTATTTCCACGTCTTCCTGTTGTTAAACTGGGGGGCAAACCAGCAACACCAGTGCATCACATTCATCCGAGAAAATAATACTTCCAATAGGATCCCTTTTCTTTTATTAATAAGTTTTGTGTGCTGACTTTGCCCAGTTTTGCGTAATAACTGGACATGTACAGTATCTACATTATCAGGTCATAGGACTGAGAAAGGGATAAAATGACGTTTGTTTCCGTGCAACGTAGCTCTTTAAATACCTTTTATAGAACCATCCAAAAGACAAACTCTTTTAACAAATTGCAGATGCATTGATGTGTTATCATTTTGTGCTTGTATTAACCCTTTGGTTGCACGTGTCATTAGACATATTGGTCCTGAAAAATAATATATATATATTTCCAGATTGTGGTACCTTTCAGTGAGTCCACATCAGATTTGTATGCAGGTATGATTGGCAGGTGAGGCTTGAACCTGATGCCGGTGAGATGTTACTTCTAAGTACAGTATTACTAAGTGATACGTTTCCTGGTAAGGAAGTTGCTAGACAGGTGAGGGGTAAGTCGCAAAGTTCATTAACAGTTTGATGCAATGTGTGTGCGAGCCGATTTAATATTCTGTGGTTGGGTCTACATGACACCGTTTGCACCAAAACAAACTGCCCGGTTTCTTCTGGCCACAGCACACTGCTTGTTGGAAGCTTATGTCACTGTTGTGTAACTTGTCCCCCTTAGTCATGCACTGACATATACATATATATATATATATATATATATATATATATATATATATATATATATATATATATATATATATATATATATATATAGTATGTATGTATGTGTGTGTGTGTGTGTGTGTGTGTGTGTGTATTTAATTCCTGCGTGGGCTACTTACAGTCTGGCCACTAATCAATACCTTGTGAAGCCGGTTCCCAGTGCTTGAGAAGGGTTCAGCTCCATTCAAATGAATTGAACTAAAACCTTCCCCAGCATAGGGAAGACGTCTTCCCATGATGTGTAGGGTCTTGGACAAATCACTTTATCTCCCTGTGCCTTTCAGAACAAACTTATAATCAAGAAGTACAGTATATCTCAATATCTCAATCAGTAATATATTTAAGAAAACCTATTGATCCTTAGCTCTTATATTGGTCCATTAAAAGTATCACTTGTTGCAAAAGAATCAAGTTTGGTGCTTTAGATCATTTATCTTCCTATTTGTTTACGGCTTGACAAATTCTCTGTCTTTCCGACAGGACATTGACCTATTACTAAACCACCGCAGGTCTTATAGTCAATGGAAGATTCAGAGTACTTCCAAGATAAATGTATACTACGTGTATAAGGAAGAAATATGGCATAGTAATTAAGTTTGGGCCTTAAAGCTTGTGGGTTCAATTCCACTCTAAGCCACTTGCAATTACTTTCTGTGATCTGGGCAGATCTGTGTTTTCTCCTTGTGCCTCATCTTACCCATCTGTAATTGGGTACAGATGTGGTTCATTTATCCCCTTCCCCATTTGGAAGATACAGTACACAGATCACAAATGTGCTGCATTGGTTCATCCCAGTGATGGCTGCATGTATTATTCTGAAGTGCTACTGCAGAACACTTTGGAAAACACAGATAAGTACACGTCATCATGTTTCACAAAAGGCTCGTTTTCGGAGGAAAATACATTGCTTTGAAGGTATCAGCCGTAAACCTTTGAGTGTTGGAGGGGCCGCCGCACCAGAGTGCCACAGCCCCTCCGTCACGTCACCGCTCACCCGAAGCCATCGTGTGATCGCTCCGTCACCGGCGACGGAGAAAAAGAGCCATCGTCCTCTTCTATTCCACCTCCTGTGAGATTGTGTTATGCGCTCCTGACCGCGATCACCCCCCCCCCCTCCCGGGGGAAAACCAATTACAACTAGATTATGACGTAGCTTCTATGTCATGGGACCTCAAACGGTTAATTGCAAGAATTTCTACGAATTTGGATTCTTCAGTCGGGATTGTGTTTATTGGAATACACTGAGACCAATGCTCTTTTTTTTTTTCCAAATAGTTTTATTAGGCATTGGTACAACAGGTGATTTACAGTTTAATTACATCGCCTAATACATAAACATTTTAACTTTTTCTGGGGTAAAGAAGGGATCACCCTAGGTGACCCTGAAAAGGAGGTCCTCTAAGAGAGAGGACAGAGGGATCAAGGGGAGTGGGTAGGGGGGGGGAGGGAGAACTTCACAGCCTGGGGGCCCTATCTTTGTGGTACTTGGACCTACTAGGTCAGCATTGGGGGACGGAAGGGGTTGGTTTGCTCTTAATACTAGCTTTCTGTCTGTCAGGGCCTTCGTCTGTTGAAGAACCACCAGGGTTCCCATATCTTATCAAAGGCGATGAGCCTTTGCCTCAGCATTGCCGTCAACTTCTCCATTATCATTACTTCGTTGATCCTCTTTTTAATGGATTTTTTAGATGGTGTGGATTGTCTCTTCCAGGATGCCGCGATCTCACATCTGGCCGCAGTTAGAATGTGGGAGATTAATTTCCTAGTTGTCCGGGCAATACCTGGTATTGGCCTGGCAAGTAGGAAGGTCAGCGGTTCTATAGGTAGATCTAGGTCTGTGACCTCTTTTATTAAATTTTGAACCTTAGTCCAATACTTTTCAATTTCTGGGCAGGTCCACCAGATGTGGGCCATGTCCCCTCTATGTCCGCAGCCTCTCCAACACAGATCTGACGCCAGGGGGTATATCTGGTTCAACCTCGCTGGAGTGAGGTACCAGTGGTAGAGAATTTTATAAATATTCTCCTTCGTAACGGTGCATAGGGACGTTCCTGAGGCTGCTAGCCAAATTTCCTCCCAAATCTCCCTTTCTATTATGATGTTCAGGTCGGCAGCCCATTTGAGCATATAGTCGTGCTCTTGGATGGTTTTTGAGTTATACAAAATGGTATATATACTAGAAATTAATCCCCTTTGGTATGTGTTTGCTTGACACAATCGTTCGAATTTTGTAAGGGAGGGGAATTCTGGGGATGGGCATATCTTTTGGGCAAAATGTCGGATTTGTAAGTATTTAAATGTATCCAATTCCCTGATTTTATATTTGGCTTTGACTTCTTGAAAGCTCAGGAACGTGTCAAATCTCAGGAGGTCCGCGATCGTCCCGACCCCCCCCTCTTTAAGTCGGTCGTATAGTTTAGATCCGCAACCCGGTGGAAACTTTGGGTTGTTGGATAAGGGCGTGAGTTGAGGGCTAGCCGAGCACAGCCCGAATCTGGTCTTGCTTTTTGACCATACATCCCATGTGAACAGGGACGCTTGTAGTTTTAAGTTATGCATCTGCTTATCTCCTTTATCCAAACTCCATAGGCAGGCCTGCAGAGAAGGCATTCTGGCATATTTAGATTCAATATCGATCCAGCAGTGTTTGGCTGGGTCAGCATTCCACATGACAGCTTGTTTCAATTGTGCTGCTATGTAATATTTGTGTATATCTGGGACTGCCATACCCCCTCTACTCTTTGGTGCCAACAGGACCGATCTTGCAACCCTGGGTCTTTTGTCCTGCCAAATGAAATTAAACATTCTGTTTTGTATGCTCTTTAGATCAGCGCCAGGCACCTGGATCGGGAGTGTCTGGAAATAGTACAAAATTCTAGGGAGAATATTCATCTTAACTGAGACCATTCTCCCAATCCATGATATCTGGAAACCTTGCCACTGTTCCAAATCTTTTTTAATTGTTGCCCATAACGCTGGGTAGTTGTCTTGATATAGAGCATTGTAGTGTCTTGATATATTTACTCCCAAATATTTAATATATGCAGGACACCACCGGTAATTGAAATTCAGTTTGAGTAGTTTCACTTCCACGTCAGGTAGGCTAATATTTAAAGCCTCTGACTTTCCGCTGTTTATTTTATATCCAGACACTTTACCAAAGTCCGATAGTTCTCTTTGAAGGTTCGGAAGAGAAGTTTGGGGTCTGGACAGGGTCAGAATGATGTCGTCGGCGAATAGAGATATTTTAAAATTTGTTTCTCCAATCTCGACGCCCTGTATATTTATATTATTTCGAATTTTAGTTGCGAGTGGTTCGATCGTGAGGGCGAAAAGAAGAGGAGATAGGGGACAACCCTGCCTTGTGCCATTTTTAATTTGAAATCTCTCGCCCGTTCCCCCTGGGAGTTTAACCGCAGCGGAAGGGTTCTGGTAGAGAGCCCGGATTCCATCCAGGAACTTATCTTTGAAACCAAATTTTTCCAAGGTCTTATCTAGGAATAACCAGTCTATCCTATCGAATGCCTTCTCTGCATCTAGGCTCAGTAGGAGACCAATGCTCTTTAACTACTTCTTCAGGGGTTCCGGATCAGAATTATAATTTTTTTTAGAGCAATAGTAATGTAATTTTAGATACATTTAAATACTTTAAAATGATTATAAACATATATATAATATTTCCCCCATATACTATTACCTTAATTTACAAAGCAAGTTTTGCAAAAAAATTGCAATTTATATACTGTAGATGGTTGAGCAACTGCTATGAAATTAGCAGGAGCAGACATTCCAACGGCCAAATCAAGGCCCGTCCTATTCTGTATGTGGCCAACAAGCTGCCAGTTAAAGAGTCCTTTCTTAGATTGCAGTGAATATATATATATATATATATTATTTTTTAAACTAAAGGATTGGAAAGGCTAAGCAGTATGACAAAAGTAATTGTATTATATTCAAGGAATACAAACACTTGTGAAAAAATAAGGAAGGTGGATTTGGTTGTAGCGGAGCCACAAAGCAGTTCTCTATTGCAAGATACAGTAGACACAAATGGTGTGGGGTGGCCTTGCACAAAGACCTCAGGAATTAACCTCTATGACCAGAGCGGGTTGCAAAGCAATGTGTAGCGCTGCCCAGCAGCAAGGACTGTACTAGCTCTCCGTTTCCTACACAAGTACAGTATGGCTTCAATTATACCAGGAGCTGCGGAGCCATCCGGTGACGTCATCGTAGCCACGCTACATGTGCACATGCAGAAGCGATTTGTAGCGCTACTTCAGTGAGACATGGCCAGATCATCTCTCTCTATCTCATGTTATATGTGTGTATATGTATGTGTATATATATATATATATATATATATATATATATATATATATATACACATATACATATATACATATATACATATATATACATACGCACACACACACACACACATTATATATATATATAGTGTGTATATGTGTATGTGTGTGTATATATATATACACACACACACATATATTGGCCGTGCAAATCACGTGACGCGGCCGTCGCCTGTGAAAAACAAAATCCTAAATCTCTACAGGAGACAGCAGCTTTGCAGCGCGTCGTCGCGACTGGTATCTGCGCGTTCATTGCATTTTATTGTTTTGTTTCTGAAGCTGCGCGGCGTTGGGCGCGATTTCTGGTATAATCACGGCCTGTTACTAAAGAGGTTAGGTAAATGGCAGTGTGGCTGTCAAAATCAACAACACCCCGGAGGGGCGTGGCCAGCAGCCGAACTGGGAAGCAGCACAGCCAGAGAGCTCCGTGCGGCCCCAGTTTAAATACGGCAAAAAAGCCCATAAAACAAGCCAAAAAGCGGCGAAAAAGTGCCACAAAAGCGGGGGAGACTCACCCGCACCCCGTGAGGCCCCGTGGCGGCAGACCGAGCGAGCAACAGGCGCTCGGGAGAGCCGGAGTCCCGGAGCCCCTGCAGCCGAGGTTCCCAAGATGGCCGCCGGACGCAACTGAAGGAGCCCTGCAGCGGTGGCACTCAGCCTGAACGGCGAGCTTCGCGCACGGGACCTCGGCCCTGCGGGCGGCGCCGGGAGCTCCCACAGCGGGAAATAAATAGAGCAGCCAGCCGACAGCGCTCCCCACGAGGCAGAGGAACCAAGATGGCTGCCGAATCGGAAGCCTAGGCGGATCCGCGGCACGCTACAGAACCGGAGGCGGAGGGGAGGCGTGCAGGACGGCGGAGGGACAATCAGGCTCAGCCGGAGCTGGGGAAGGGTAAGGAGGGATAGACAGTTGGGGGACAACGGAGCCCTGCTGTACAGAAGCGCCCAGAGACACCCTGCCATTAGAGCACAGCAGGGTCCAACAAAAACAGTGCAGAAGGAGTGGGTGCCCCCTCTCCCCCCCTGGTCAGAAATACAATTGCAAAGTGAACCTTCACCCTCCCCCTCACACCCAAAGCCATAATTACAGGGCCCCCCCCCGCCTTCCCCCCCCCCCCCCCCCAAAAAAAAAACCTGAGGTTGCCAATCTCTAACAGCTGCCAGAGTCTGCCGTCCGAGACCCACGGGCTTAACCAACGGCCCAACCCCATCCTGGCACAAAACTTCCTGGCAGCACAACCGGCAAAATCGCCCAAAACACTCTAAAATAGCTGCCACAAATATATGAGTGTCCAACATTGAGAGCCAGAAAAGCTACACAGCCACGCTTCCCAATTCCCCCTGCCCCCCCCCCCCGCTACAACATATGAACACATAAACAAAACTATGTAGGGGCGTGGCCAGGACGCCGACGGAGATGGACGTGTAGCAGAGGAACTCGCCAGACCCCCTAACAAATAAACAAATAGAGGCTCTTTTCCCCCGAAAATTCCCCCTCCTAAAGCACTACCCTAGACCCACAACCCTAGAGGAAATGGCTAACAAACAAAAATCCCAAACAGCCCAGGCTGTTAACAAGCTATTCTCCCCGCGAAACTCAGAGGCGGCGGCAAGAAACCAAGATGGCGCAGGCCCATCAGGCGCACGAGGCCCCAAACAAACTGCCCAAACGCAAGACCGGCAAGAAATGCCAGCGCAGCCGGCGGCAACACTCACCCGAGAGGACATGAAAGAGCTTATGGCAGAAATGCTGCATGACCTGCACAAGTCGCTAAAGGCCGATCTCAGATCCGCAGTCACTGAGCTAAAGCAAGAACTGACAGGCCTAAGGGAGCGCACGGATGAACTGGAAGGCAAAATGGAGACCTTCGCACAGGCCCAAGAATTGGCTGCAAACGAGATATTCCGGCTCGGGGCCGAGGTAGAAAGTCTCCGCGACTCCCTAGAAGATCAGGAGAATCGCGACAGGAGACAAAACATAAGAATCAGAGGCATCCCCGAGTCGGTACTTCCAGGGCAGTTAAAGACTTACCTCCTGGAGCTCTTCACCTCCCTATGTGGAGACTTGAATCAGACGGACCTTGAACTGGACAGGGCTCACCGCTCCCTTGGCCCTAGATCAGAGGATCCAAAAAGGATGAGAGACGTCATAGCCAGACTTCATAAATTTTCGGCAAAAGAAAAAATAATGGAGGTTGCCCGAACCAAAGATCTCATCACATTTGAGGACAGCCAACTGCAACTTTACAACGATCTATCCAAAAGAACTGTAGATCGCCGCAAGGAACTAAGACCCCTAACCATACTACTGCGGGACAGCGGAGTAAAGTATAAATGGGGCTTCCCATTTAGACTAATGGTGCAGCGCAATGGAAAGATGCTCTCAATTAAACATCAAGAAGATATGGAGCACTTTGCTAAAGCTCTAAACCTCACCCCTCCTGCCAGCTGGAGAAACGAAGGACCCAGACAAGAAGAGCCCCCAACCAGGGCCTCGGAAAGGCTGGCGGGACAGAGGGGTCAGAGGATTAAGTAGAAGAACTCAACCCCACACTCTCAGCACATACAAGGGCACCATCCTCAAGAATGACACAAAGACCCCACCTTACCAGCACTGCAGGGAGAGGACGAGCACTGCCGGAGATGACTACACCGACCCACCGGGAGAGGAGAGACAGCTGACGAGGGAACAGCACCGCTCTCAAATCTTCACAACCGCTTGCAACACCCACTTCACTTACCTGAAAAGTGAGACGGGGCTCCGATCGGCGGGAGATGGAGGGACCAGCATTCTGCGGTGCGGGGGAGGGGGGGGGGGGGCGCCGCCCCCCCCCCCCCTTCTCTTCTCTTTTTTTTTTCTTTTTTTTTTTTTCCCCCCTCTTTCTCCCCCTTTCTCGCCATGTCACCGTCCTCTTGTTGGCTACCTACGGCCTTTCGGCTTCTTTTGGCCCCCGACCCTCCCCGTGTGGGGTCCCTGGAGGTGGAGAGCCGGTCCTTACCGGCCTTATGATCTCCCGAGCCCAGGTCGAACTGCTCCAGCAACCGTGAGTAATCCCTAAAAAATCTCTGGAGAGATTGACGGTGCTGGACGGGTTGGGGGGGGGGGGGTCACGCAGCGAGTTGAATGGACTGGTTCTGCTGAGAAGAGCGGACCCTCTCCCCTCCCCAGGTGCCCCCGCGCTTTCCCCTCGGGCGATACCCATACTCACGGCCTGGTGCCCCACAGCCGGGGGAGGCCTGACAGAGAAGAGGCACCGAGCCGGGACAATTAAGTTTGAAATTGCCACCCCGCCCACTCGCTTAGCCATAAGGAACGGTGACCTAAGACTAACGCATAATATATGGGCTGAGGGAAAGGCTGACAAGCAGAGGCAAAAATAAGCATCAATGGCCTCGGGCTAAAGGAACTGCTAAGCCACCCACCGAAGCATACACACAAAGGCTGCGTCTAGCAGGAACAAACACCATATACAGCGATCACGCGACAGAGTCAGATACACAAATAGAAAACAAACATCACCAACACAACATAGCTAGACTGCCCCCCCCCTCCTCTCCCCCCCCCTCCCCCCCCTCCCTCCCCCCCCTCCCTCCCCCCTCCCCCCTCCCCCCCCCCCCCCTCCCCCCCCTCTCCCTCCTCCCCCCCCCTTCCCCCCCCTCCCTCCCCCCCTTCCCCCCCCCTCCCCCCCTCCCCCCCCCTTCCCCCCCCTTCCCATCCCCCCCTCCCCTCCCCCCCCTCCCCCCCTTCCCCTCCTCCCCTCCCCCCCTTCCCCTCCTCCCCTCCCCCCCTTCCCCCCCCTCCCCTCCCCTCCCCCCTTCCCCCCCCTCCCCTCCCCCCCCTCCCCTCCCCCCTCCCCCCCTCCCCTCCCCCCCATCTCCCCTACCCACCTCCCCCCCATCCCCCCCTCCCTCCCCTCCTCCCCCCCTCTCCCCCCCTCCCCCCCTCCCCCCCTTCCCCCCCCTCCCCCCCCCACACTTAGACACAACTACAACACCCCACCCAAAGAGCACATAGTACACAACCTAGAAAAAGAGCTAACATATAAAATACACTCTGTTTACACAAGGCGGTGAGGCAAAACAAAACATCAGGACAATATTAAAACCTGCTTCAAACTGGTCTAGAATGTTATCTAGCACTAGATGATGCTTTGTTGTGTGAAATGTTGTTGAGTTATGTTATAATAAGTTAAATTATGTTATATTATGCCAAAAATGTGAGATCCACTAGGGGAGTGTCTCTCCTAGACAAAAATGTGATGATACCCTGGATATACGATATATGACTGCTCATGTAACAGGTACTTAACAAAACTAACACCATAGACTCCCCCTCCCCTCCCACCCCCCCTCCCTTTTCCCTCCCTCCCACCCCCCCTCCCCTTTCCCTCCCTCCCACCCCCCCTCCCCTTTCCCTCCCTCCCACCCCCCCTCCCCCCGTTCCCCCCCTCCCCCCCCCTTCCCCCCTCCCCTTCCTCCCCTCCCCCCCTTCCCCCCCCCTCCCCTCCCCCCTTCCCCCCCCTCCCCTCCCCCCCTCCCCTCCCCCCCTACCGCCCTCCCCCCCCTCCTCCCCTACCCACCATCCCCCCCTCCCTCCCCCCCCTCCTCTCCCCCCTCCCCCCCTCCCCCCCCTCCCCCCCCCACACTTAGACACAACTACAACACCCCACCCAAAGAGCACATAGTACACAACCTAGAAAAAGAGCTAACATATAAAATACACTCTGTTTACACAAGGCGGTGAGGCAAAACAAAACATCAGGACAATATTAAAACCTGCTTCAAACTGGTCTAGAATGTTATCTAGCACTAGATGATGCTTTGTTGTGTGAAATGTTGTTGAGTTATGTTATAATAAGTTAAATTATGTTATATTATGCCAAAAATGTGAGATCCACTAGGGGAGTGTCTCTCCTGGACAAAAATGTGATGATACCCTGGATATACGATATATGACTGCTCATGTAACAGGTACTTAACAAAACTAACACCATAGACTCCCCCTCCCCTCCCACCCCCCCTCCCTTTTCCCTCCCTCCCACCCCCCCTCCCCTTTCCCTCCCTCCCACCCCCCCTCCCCTTTCCCTCCCTCCCACCCCCCCTCTCTTTCCCTCCCCCCTCCCTCCCTCCCCCTCCCTTCCCCTCCCTCCCCTCCCCCCCCCCTCCCTCCCCCTCACCCCCCCTCCCTTCCCCCCCATGCTTACATCCTTCACCCCACCAACCCCCCCCCCTAGACAGCCATATAATGCTTTCCCCCCCCCCTCCTCTCTTCCCCCCCTCCCCCCCCTCCCCTTCCCCCCCTCTCCCCCTCTCCCCCCCTACCCTCCCCCCCTCTCCCCCCTTTCCCCCCCTAAAGTCCTGCCTCTCCCCTCCCCTTCCCCCCCTCCCTCCGCCCCCACATGGAGACCCCCTTCCCTCACACCACCCCGGCACACTATCGGCCATCCCCTCGACCCCCCCCCCCCTCTCCCTACCTCTAAGAAGCGCCCAGCTATCCCTAGGACAGACTAAGAGAACTTCCCCCCACCACACACTTAGACACAACTACAACCCCCCACCCAAAGAGCACATAGTACACAACCTAGAAAAAGAGCTAACACATAAAATACACTCTGTTTACACAAGGCGGTGAGGCAAAACAAAACATCAGGACAATGTTAAAATCTGCTCCAAACTGGACTAGAATGTTATCTAGCACTAGATGATGCAATGTTATGCGAAATGTTGTTGAGTTATGTTATGATAAATTAAATTATGTTATATAATGCCAAAAATGTGAGATCCGCAAGGGTAGTCTCTCTCCTAGACAAAAATGTGATGATATCCTGGATATATGATATATGACTGCTCATGTAACAGGTACTTAATAAAACTAACACCATAGACTCCCCCCCCTCCCTTTTCCCTCCCTCCCACCCCCCCTCCCTTTTCCCTCCCTCCCACCCCCCCCCCCTCCCTTTTCCCTCCCCCCCTCCCTCCCTTTTCCCTCCCCCTCACCCCCCCCCTCCCTCCCCCCCTCCCTCCCCCTCACCCCCCCCCTCCCTCCCCCTCACCCCCCCCTCCCTCCCTCTCCCTTCCCCTCCCTCCCCATCACCCCCCCTCCCTACCCCTCCCTTCTCTTCCGTGCTTACATCCCTCCCCCCACCAGCCCCCCCCCCCCTGTGTCCCCTCCCCCCCTCCCCCCATCTAGTTACCAGCAAATATAATAATTGGCGAGGTTCTAAAATGGAATAAAGGTGACGAATGGGAAAGGAGCCACACAACAGTAGCTCAGGGTCTGGCCCCCCTCTGTTGCGACCCAACCGTCGGATCCAGACACACCCCAGAAGGGCGTCCAAGCCCAAACGCCGGTCGACCAAAGACCAGGCGAAACCATTTCAGGACCAAAACTGGCCCTACTTCTATCTTTTCTCCACCTGCTGGTCCTGTCCCAGCAGATCTTTACCCCCCCTCCCCCTCCTCTCCACCCCTCTCCCCCTCCCCAAAGGCAAACCCAGCACACCCCCCCTAGAAGGAGGCCCAGCCCAATAGGCGACCTCAATCATACAGGGTCTTTAGAATATAAAAACAAGGTCTCCCCTAGTGGGAAAGGAGGGACCCCAAGACCCCGAACAACTAGAAGCCAACAATGGCCACTAAGGCCCCAATAAAAATCCGTTCCTTGAACGTTAAAGGACTACAGAATAACCGAAAAAGAAGGCTAGCTTTCATGGACATGAAAAAATCAGGGGGAGACATTATATTCTTGCAGGAGACCCACTTCACATCACAAGACCCCCCAAATTTATTCAAAAAATTCTTCCCAGTGTGCTTTTTTGCATCATTTAGTAGCAAGAAAAGGGGTGTGGCTATCCTGATCAGACAAGGCACCCCATTTAATCATGTCAAAACAACGGCGGACCCAGAGGGTAGATTTCTAATGGTATATGGCTCCCTTGCGGGCTCAGCAATCGTTCTAATCAATGTGTACGCCCCAAACGAGAACCAAACAGAATTCCTACAAACTGTTCTCGAGGGCGTTGACCCGGGATATCTGTCATCGATAATAGTGGGAGGAGACCTAAACATGGTCTTAAACCCCTCCGAGGACAGATCAACCACAGTGGGCCCCTCCCGTACAACCCACTCCCAGATCAAGGGGAAAAGGTTTAGGGACATCATGAGCGAATTCTCGTTAGTGGACATTTGGAGAACCCAACATCAGGGTCAGAGGGACTATACTTTTTACTCAGCGCCTCACCAGACTTACTCTCGAATAGACCACTTTCTGACCACCAAAAATGTGCTGGCGGCAGCCATAGAATCAGACATTGGCTCAATCACATGGTCAGACCATGCCCCGATCACCCTGACACTGTCAATCCCCTTTGAAAAAACAACAACATATGCATGGAGACTGAATGATTCACTACTTAATCACCCAGAGATTGAGAGAGAGATAAGATCCTCACTTAAGGACTATTTCTCCCTCAACGTGGGAACAGTCTCCTCTCCAGCAATCCTATGGGAAGCCCATAAGGCAACTATCAGAGGGAAATTTATTTCCATCGCATCCCACAGGAAAAAAGCCCGCCAAACGCTAATCAAAGAACTCACAGAGAATATAAAAGTAATAGAGCAAGCTCATAAAGCAAATCCATCAAAAAAAGTATACAAAACATTAATAGAAGCTAGAACAAAACTTAGACAAACCCAGCTGGAAGACGTTGAAAAGGCCCTCAAATGGACCAATCAACAATATTATGACAAAGGGAACAAAGCTGACAGACTATTAGCCAGTAAATTAAGAGGGATACAAAAAAGATCCCAGATAACGGCGATCAAGAGTAGGTCTGGAGAAATTCAATATAGTGAAAGCAAAATAGCAGCAGAATTTACTAAATACTACACAGAACTATACAACCTAAGAACTAAAAACGGCCGACCCGAACCGATAGCGTCAGAAACTATAACTCAATATTTAAATAAATGTCAACTCCCCTCACTGACGGAGGAGGAAAACACAGTCCTCAATGCTGAGATTTCAAAAGAGGAACTGGAAGAGGCGGTCAAATCACTAAAGCTCACTAAGTCTCCTGGCCCTGACGGTTTCACAAATGTCTACTACAAAAGATTCTTGCCAACCCTATCCACGCATCTGCTAAAAACATTCAACCATTTCATGGAAGGGAACCAAATCCCTCCAACAATGTCTCTAGCCAATTTGGCAATAATACACAAGGAAGGCAGAGACCCGATGCAATGTGGAAGCTACCGTCCAATCTCCCTCCTCAACAGTGATCTCAAGCTATATAGCAAAATTTTAGCAAACAGATTAAACCCAATATTACCGAGGTTAATCAACATTGATCAGGTAGGATTTGTTGCGGGGAGACAAGCCTCTGACAACACCCGAAAAATAATCGATATTATCGATCATGTCCACCTCACAGGCACCAAAGCACTACTGTTAAGCTTAGACGCAGAGAAGGCGTTCGATAGAATATACTGGCAATTTCTGGACCAGACTATGTGTAAATTTGGCTTTAAAGACACATACCTAGAGGGGGTCCGTAGACTATACCAAAATCCATCAGCAACGGTAAAACTACCAGGGGGGACTAACCAAAGATTCGAGATAACTAATGGGACTCGACAGGGGTGCCCCCTATCTCCTCTCCTCTTTGCGCTAACGATAGAACCACTGGCTTCAGCAATACGACTCAATAAAGACATCCAGGGAATAGATATTGGAAATAGGCAGCATAAAATTTCTCTATTCGCAGATGATGTCATCTTAACCCTCTCCAAACCCCAAACCTCATTACCCAACCTTCAAAAAGAACTCCGAGACTTTGGAAAAATCTCAGGATATAAGATAAATAATGACAAATCAGAAGCCCTGAACTTAAGTCTGCCAGAGCCAGAGGTGAAACTCCTCAAACTAAACTTTAATTACCGTTGGAGTTCCTCTTGTATCAAATACTTGGGAGTTAAGATATCGAGGACCTACCAATCACTATATAAACATAACTATCCGACCTTGTTCCATAAAATCAAACAAGATTTGGAAAAATGGGGAGGATATCAAATATCATGGATTGGGAGAATGATCTCGGTCAAAATGAATATACTCCCTAGATTATTATATTACTTCCAGACTCTCCCGGTCCACATCCCTGGCTCAGAATTGAAAAATATTCAAAAATCAATCTTCCATTTTATTTGGCAAGGTAAAAAACCTAGAGTCCCCAGGTCAGTTCTCTTGGCTTCAAGGGGGAGAGGAGGACTGGGAGTTCCAGACATTACGAAATACTATCTGGCCGCACAATTGAGACAGGTGGTAGTCTGGAACGCAAGCCCAAATCAATATTGCTGGCTGGATATAGAAACGCAATATGCCGGAACGCCTTCACTGCCGGCTTGCCTATGGTCCCTGAGCAGGGAGGACATGCAAAATAACAAATTCAAATTAGGCCCAATGAGACACACTTGGGAGACCTGGACGAAAAGCAAACTCAAGTACAAGCTCACATCGCCACAATCCCAACTCATACCAATCCACAGAAATCCGAAATTTCCACCTGGCTGTGAGCCCAGACAATTTGACCAATTTCAAACCAAAAACATTAAAACGATTGCCGACCTCCTGAGCCTCGGGAAGTTCCTGAGCTACCAAAATCTACAAACCAAGTATGACATACTAGGACTGAACGTGTTCAAGTACCTACAAATTCGGCACTTTCTCCAAACATTATCCCCAACATTGGAATTTCCCCCTCTCACAGGTTTCGAGCGACTTTGCAGCGAAACAGATCACCAGAAAGGTCTAATAACACAAATTTGCACAGAGCTAGGAGGGACTACAGAAGTCCCCACGCATGACTACATGCTGCATTGGGCAGCAGAATTGGATATAGTTATAGACCGAGAGGACTGGGAAAGTATTTGGGAAAATGCCTCAGGAACTTCCATATGTACCACAATCAAAGAAAACATTTACAAAATACTGTTCCGCTGGTATCTCACTCCAGTCAGAATAAATCAAATCTACCCACTGGCATCCGATCTATGTTGGAGAGGCTGCGGTCAAAAGGGGGACATGGCCCACATTTGGTGGACATGTCCGGAAATTCAGAAATACTGGGAAACAACACAAAAATTAATAGAGGAGGTCACAGACCTCAAAATACCTGTCGAACCGCTGACCTACCTGTTGGCCAGGCCCCTAGACTATCTGGACCGACCAACAGGAAAATTAGTCTCCTTCATCCTCACGGCGGCTAGGTGTGCGGTGGCAGCCGCCTGGAAGAAAGTGTCTCCCCCCTCGAAACAAACAATAATAAGAAGGGTGCAAGAAGTAATGGACATGGAGAGATTGTCTGCTTTCCTTAAGAGGTCTTCCACCTCATTTACAGCAATTTGGGACCCATGGTACACCTATTTGGCGCATATAAGACGAAACGCCCCCTAACAAACCAGAAGCCCAATTCACATTAAAGCCCAAACCAGAATCACCAAGGTTCTGGGGATCATGACCACCCCCCGCTATACCCTTTGTACCCTCTCCTCCCTCCCCCCCCCACACCCTGCCCCCCCTTCTCTACTCCCTCTCTGTTTCCATACTCGCGCCTCCCTGATGGACTTCGTGAGATCAGGGAGGCGTTGAGCCTTTTCTTTTCTCTTTTCTCTCAAGAAAAAGAAAAAAATGTACATTAGGCTGACATATTGTTTATACCGTACATACCATGTAATTGTTTAACTGCCTAATAAAAAAATTTTTGGAAAAAAAAAAATCAACAACACCCGTAGCATGGCATCTCCTAGCGTGGCATCTCCCGGCCTTTTTAGAGCGTTCCTGTTTTGCTTTCAAAACAGTTCTGCACGGCGATGTAAAACATTGCTCACGTGCACGGACTGCCACCTGGTGGCAGACCAACTATAGCAATGAGGCTCACAAGAGCCTGTGCAGCTGTAGGGCTAATCTTCCAACCCAACTGGGGCAAACCACCCCACAGGTTACTCAGCAGGTTTACCTGCTCTCAGTGGGATTACTTCTCCTAGATAAATAGGATAGTGTTTTGTGCTCCGGTTTTGCAGCCGGGACACTTGAGTATATAGACTCACTGGAAGACAAGAATCGACTTGTGCTATATACATTTGCTGAGTGACCAGGATCCGGGGCACAGCTTCTTCCCTGGAGGAAGGGCCATCTAATGCAGGGTGGGTTTCCTTTGAATTAATCGATCTACCAAAAATGAAGGCGTTGGAAAGAATGTATTTTTATACAGCACATATATTTGTCCCCTAAAAGATCTTACATTTGGAGTTTGAGGCACAGGGAGATAAAGGTCCACATTTTCTAAGCAGTGCTATGCTACAAGAAACATTGAAATGCTGGAAGACGCCTTACGTCACATTGATTTAAGGCAGGGGAGCGCAATCTTTTTTTCCCCTGCGCCCCCCTGCCGGCTGTCCCCCTCTCCTCGCACCCCCCCCCCACCTCCTTACCTTGGCTCTGGCATTCTGGCGTCATGATGTGTGACGTATTACGCTGCGTTGCCATGGCGATGCGTTACCAGAAACCATTTAAGCCAAAGTAAGGAGAAGTTAGAGGCCTTCACGCTTCACCGGCATTTAATTTAAATGCCTTCTGGAAGAGCGCGGGACCTCTCTAACCCCCCGTGTCCCCCGCAGAGAATCTCGCGCCCCCCCTGATTTAAGGTGTGTATTGGAATCTGAAGGTTTTACATAGCTGGGTATATATGGCTGAGCTCTGAAGAGTTCTTCAACCCCAACCATGAATGTATTGCCAGTTCTCTTCTTGTTTAAGATGACAGGTATTTATCTTGTCCTCTGTCCATGAACGTTCTTTGTCGGGATGATCTGATACTTGATATTGGAGAGTGACTTCACTAGCGTGGATAGTGGAGCTCCTGTAGTTATTACTCTAGTCTAGCAGCAATGGTGCTTCCAAAGCAATAACAATGACAGTCATTTAACAGGCGAGCCTGCCGTTCAGCTTACAAAATGGTTAGGGTTATTGTTTTAAAATTATTACCTTAACTTTAACAAGAGAAACAACAAACTGGAACTAAATGGACACAAATGGGCCATTTTTTTGCACTCATATAGTACCACTTAATTGCAAAAGCTCTGTGGCCAATTTTTTTTTATTTACAACCCAAAAGTACCACATCTATTGGTATTTAGTTTAGGTATTTAGTTTCTTGTCATTTGTATAGTAAAAAAAAAAAAGATGATGTGACAAATTCTCTCTCCCGTGGTTTTTTACTGCATAAATAGTGCATGAACTTTTGTAAAATGGGATCCTAGAACGTTGCCCCAAACGTTTTAACAGTTTTTACACTTCATGGCATCAGTCGCAGTACTACTGCAGGCACTTCGACCACTGCTTGTGTGAAATGCTAGCAGGCATTCTGAATATCTCTAACAGCAACAGAGACGAGGACACTCACAATAGTGGAGAAAAGTAACCGCAGCATCCCCTGTGCACCAGGAACATAGCACAATCACAGAACATAGACGCAGGAGACGCAGACAGTCACAGGTCTTGAATAAAGTAGCGTATGTACAGTATGTTTATTAAAGAAAACACATGATGAAGGTTTCACTCTGCCCTGGGACCGTTATCAAGACTTTGGCCTTTGATAAAGGTCTAAAAGCAGACCAAAATGTTAATGGTGTTTTCTTTCACAAACATTTATTCAAGACATTACCTACCTAATATCTGCACAGCTTACAAGTTCATGGTTTGTGTTCCTGCAAGTTTGTAAATAAGGGTGGCTGACTGCTAAGTATATATATGCATTTTTATGGTCATTTGGCCTTTTAAAATCTTGATTTTCAGGCTCTTTATATCCTATTCCTGGTCCAGGGGCCTCTGCTGTACATCTCTCTGTATATGGGTATTTTTGCAGTGATTTATATAGTCTTACTTTTCTAGTCTGTCTATTTTATATCTTGTTCCCCTATTTAGCTTCTTCCAGGTTTACATTGTTTTGTGGAATAGCCTATATATTTGTATACATATATAAAAGTGCCTTACGGGCTTGCTTTTGTATTCCCCTAGTGTAATGCATAATGTTTTTAAGTTATATTTATTTCAGGTTTTTTTTTATTTGATTTGCACAGGACACTAAAAGTAAATGCATGGCAATCATTTTATATTTTTTATTGTTGCTTTAATTGTGTTTTATGGCATGTCCATAGCTCTTATTCTCTTTTGTCTTTTTTTTAAATACCTTGCTGCCTGTACAAACGGTATCAGCCACTTTGCTTGTTTTTGTAGATGAGGATGATTCATTTGAGCGCGTGTCTTTCTTAATAAATATCTTTGCGGTGAATTGTCACTTGGTACATGCTTTTGTGTGAAAAAACCTTCCAATGCCTAAAAAAATGTTACATAAATAAGACACCAGTACTGTGCCTCGGACCCCTCTTTCTAGAATAAAGGCATATAATACACGTTTTTAAAGTGTGTGTGTGTGTGTGTGTGTTGTTATTGGGACTTAATATTAATGAAAACAAGGGGTTCCCTGGTGGGAGGGTGTCACGGTTGTGCTCGCCAGAGTACTCCGCTTCAGCACAGGAGACAGGAACAGAACTCTGCGTGAACAAGGGAATAGAACTAGAGAGATTAGAACACAACAGAGCCAAGCCTTAGGGCTTGTGGCAGAACACTTGGGAAAAACAGGAAGGGTTATGCTCGGCAGGGAAGCATTGTGGGAAAGGTGTCTTTAAAGGTCAGTGAACCAATAGCAGAAGGGGCGTGTGACAGCACTGCTTTAATGAGTGAACACCGGGTGTAGCTGCAGCAAAGGTCAGGAGCAGTATTCCAGGGCTGAATGGAGTCTGTAAGGCAAGGCAAACCGCAAACTAAGGTGCGGATCCGTTACAGAGGGAAGCTTTTTTTTTTTTTAAATATAAATAACTTTCGGACACAGACCTGCAACACATTAAAACGAGTCTTTGATACAGAAGGATCATTAAAACCTATCCGGTGTTCCGTTTTGATTTTGCAGTAGTATGAAAGCGAAACGAAGCTCCGTGTATAACGGTGAGTTACACATTACTGCAGTTTTATCAACCTGTAATAAAAGCAGCAGCACAATTCTGTCCATGTTGCATAGTACGGTGTTTCTCAACCAGTGGGACGCAAAGGTTGTCCAGGTGGGACGCTAGAGTGGATTGGCTTATCGGGCATTCGGGCTTGGGCCGGTGCTGCTGGGGATAGGCTGTGTGGCAGGTGATAGGACGACGGTGCCAGCGATTCCCCACCAGCGGCGGCTGTCCGAAAGCTTCCCATGCAGCAGCTGCCCGGAGGTCACAGCAACCCTCTCTCTCCTGTTGGCACCAAAAGTTGGGTCCAACTTCCAACCGGAGGAGTCGCTGTATCGGAACAGCCCAAGGTAAGATTGTTGGGTGGGGGGGGGGGAGTGAGTGATTGGAAAGAGAGTGAGTGAGAGATGGAGGAGTGAGGGGAGACTGTAAGGGGGGAAGAAAGAGAAGAGGGGAGTGTAAGGGTGGAAGAGAGGAGGCAGTCTAAGGGGGGAAAAGAGAGGGGGGAGTAAGGGAGGCTTGATGGCGGTAACGTCCATATAAAAAGAGAACCACTGACATAAAGTAGTTGATGAAGTTGAAAAAAAGACATGTCCATCGAGTTCAGCCTACAGAATTTCATTATATCAGTTGGATTGACCTATCGGGGTCCAAGGAAGGCAAACAAAAAACCCCAGTGAAACATTTCTCAGTTATGGGGGTAATTCTATATGTAACTGGTGTTCCCCCACCCGACAGGAGATCTCACTGTTACACAGTGTTGTGGTGCTCATCTGCAGTTATACAGAAGGCCCTGAGCTTCCGCCGGTATTAGTTGGGGAATCAACAGGCCAAGCTTTTGGGTGATTCGCAGCGCTCTTCTATGGTATAGCGCCTCCACAGGGCCTATCGCAGATAGGTACAGTCCCCTGTAGAAAACATCTCGCTCTTCCCCTGACAGACTGCAGCCTCAGGCAGGAGTATGAAAACAGATAACTTGGTTCTTTATTTTTGTACAGCAGTACACAGCATACATCACAGCACACTCCTCTCTTTGATCCCTGGACTCAACCCCCAGGGCTTGAGGCCCCAAAGGTCTATCCCAATCTCCCACACTCCCTGCGGGAGGGAAAGCCTGAAACCAGGTCCCTGGCTCAGCACACAGAATCACACACCTCCCCCAGAGGGGGACGGAAGAGAGAACTTACATTTGTAGCTGCAGCCCCTTTTTGTTACCAGGGGAGGGTCCCCAGGTCGATACCCCTATTATGGGCTTTGGACCCCCCCCCTCCATCACTAATAAGGAGGGGTTTACTCCAGTAGGGCAGAGATTAACCCTAACACTGCCTGCGCTGGTATCAGGACTTACATGTTAGGCCGGGAAGATTAGTAGCCCAGGGGGTACCTGGCTACATGCTCCCCCTGGTGGAACTCTCATGCCCCGCTGGGACTTCCAATTCACATAACATCCTAAATTGGAGAAAAAGGGTAAAAAAACATGGAACATGGCATAACATGTAATACAGGTAGATCCTCCCTACACTGAAGAATCTATACCCCTCAGTAGTAGTGCTTGGGATACGGTTTGCGAACCTTTCTGCCCTCACTATCCGTTACGGTGATTGAATAGCAACGCTTCTGGCTCTTCTCTGAGGTATACTCAACCCTGTCCAAATAAATGTTCCTGCCTACTTTCCATACGCTCATTAGCTAGGACACGTACTCTTCGTTGTAGTAATACGCCACTACACAACGGGCAGCTAGATAGTCTAACAAGGCCTCCCTGAGCCATTCCTCCCTATTGCCTCCGCCTCTCTCATAAGGGGTTCAGGAACATAAGGGTAATCGTAACCGTGTGACTTCCTATAACTTTGGACCACTGCGATTCGCCCTGCTATTCTTAATTAAGTTCTGCCCACAGGCTGGCCCTGCAGTACCCAAAATAGCAGCTCTGAAGATAGGGTTTCTTTCTTTACCACCTCCAAGCCTGAAGGTGTTATCATCCCCAGCCTTATATCTCTACTATGATCCCTAAGGATCTCTGCTGTTTATTCTGGGGTAAACTCTCCCTCTTCCCACCAGTGGTCCATTGTGTTACCCTGAATTAATAGGAATCTAATTCTATGCATATGCGGCACATATCCCTGGAACAAGGGGTCCAACCATGGTAATACTTTCTTGGTACTAGAGATAGGCATCTCAATACATTCTTCCCGCATTGAACCCGCAATAGATGGTGGTCTAGAAGTACTAGATTTACAGGAACCTTCCCGTGAAGACATTGTATAATCGGGCAAACCAACCCCAGGCACATCATCATCAAATCCCTCCCACACTTAGCCTAAGGGTCTTAGCCGGCACGACTGTGATACTTTGTAACAGCGTACCTCGTTATTAAATATCCATTATTTTATTAGTAAAGTTGTGAACGTGCATTATATATTCTAACCAACTATGCTGCTCCATATGCGGCATCATACATGCAGCACCATGTGATCGAGTGAATTTTTAAGCCTTTCAATTCCGTTTATAAGGGGAATAACAAACTGCACCGCAGTACATATACGTTAAACTCGTTCTCTATATACTCCAAGAACATGGCATAAAATACACTCTATTTACTCTACAGCACCCTAGACTTGCAACTTCGCTGCAATTATTCTCCATCTCTACAGATATCCACAGTTAGAGATTTAACATCTCAATAGAGATATAAGACATTTTTATAGGCTGTGAATATATTGCTACGCAGGGTCTATATATATATATATATGCGCAATTCATTTAGTTTAAGTCCCAACCTATTATACGCATGCATATCTACCTTACCTTGACTATTGTAGTCAATACAGCACTACGGCATTTGACACTGTATACTAAGTGCCACACGCATGCGCAGTTCGTTTTACCACACTCTGAATGTAGGCTCCTATTACTCACAAGTCATTACTACGGTTATTTTACAAACCGCTATGCATGATCCTAATTAGAAATCCCTCTCTCTACTTATACTTACCTTGACATCGGTGATCGCTACACTGGATGTTGATCACGCAGATTGAGGCGCATGCGCAGTTTGCTAGAGTGCACTTAGTCTGGTATATTACACTGTATTTATTGATTTGGTTCACGTTGTTAGGCTTTATCACGTTACTTTATATTAACACATCGAGTTATTTATCAGCACATCTTGCACTTTTTTGACCATTTATTTTGAACCTTTAGGGACATTTCATTCACAGATGTGAGAGCTTCCACCGCATATTATTAGGTTACTACTTTGGTACTTACACTTCAGAGACATTATTCTCCTTTAATTGATTTCCAATTGTATGGATTAATACTTCGAGGGACCTGTTTATAGCTATATGTCCTTCCCTCTGGATATATATCTATTTTTATTCTATTTTATATATATATCTAGTTTATCATTAATAAAATTATTTTAACTTTGTAATTTCAGCTGCTTCTGACCTCATTATATATAAATTGGTTTGCAGTGCGCCATCATTTGGGATCTTTTAGTGTACTTTGCTCTTGAAGTACACCTCTTTAGCTGGCGTTATCCTGACCTCAGCTTTTCCAGTGTAGCTGCAGACCCTCTACTTACAGAGAAGTTTTTTCATTATTTTTTGCACTGTGGTGTTAATTCATTTATGTCACTCAAATGGTTGATAACTCACATATATGTCAACCAGTATTTGTTTAATTATTGTTTTACACGGTATATATTTTTATCGTTCCTTTATTATGATCATATATAATCACAATTTATATCACACACAATTATTGATGCACTTGGACATTTTTTCTATGTATTAGAGGCCTGGCGCCTACTTCGGCCCATCACCGCCAATACATTGCTAGGGTTAGGGTCCTTGGCAGCGTGTCTGTCCATGGCTTTGCCTCAGGCATGGCACTGCTTAAGAAAATGGGCGGCCTCGGCCTTACTTACCAGAGGTCACGACTTCCGTTTCCGCCCCGGCAGCCAAGGTCGGGATGACGCTTTCTGGTCGCACCAGAAGGGTGGCAGCAACGACTGGAAAAAAAGAATTACCGGCCGGTACCTCCAAGATGGCTGCCTCCGCAGGAACCAGCAGGGCCGAAGCACCCTCGATGGTCAGGTAGGCCGTTGTCATCGCCGAAAGCTGTGGATCAGATGTATCCTCACCGCTCTGCTGGGCTATTGTCGTCTCATAGGCCTCCCGGCTGGGAGCGGACACCTCCGCCGCCTCCCGAAAATCTTCCGCAGCTGCAGACATTATCCGCTCGGGTGGGGTCACCTCCGATGATGTCACAGACGGTTGACGAAGCTCCCTCTCGCACCGCGTGGCCGTTCTCACCGCTGCAGGTACGATATGGTGACACTACGGCAGGAGTAACGCGATGGAGCCTCTAGCCTCTATCTCCTCCAGTACAGCGTCAGACATCTTTGTGAGTATCTTCCAACAGGACGCCACGCTCATAACCGGAGAATCAGGTAAGAGTTTTTCAAGCGCTACGGTAGTCGAAGAAGACCTTGGGGGCATCAGTATGGAGCCGGTAGTGGCTCGCAAGTAGTGGGCCCAAGCTTGTTTTGCTAAGGAGGGTGGAAAACGTCCATTCTCCCCCAGCATCTCACCAGTATTTCACACACATAGTCACTTACAGGATTAGAATTGGGACCGCGCTGTTCCTCCTCAGCAGCCGCTTCTAGGGATCCCACTCCCAATTCCTCAATCCAGGCCATATAGTCACGACTGTGGCCTTTATTAATGCACCGCCGATCTGCGTTGTACATATCGTAGAGCCGACAGGCAGCCCTGCTCTTCTCTGGGAGAGCCAGTCTCCATGAGTTTCTGCAGGCCGCAAATTAAGTCATAGAAGGCCCACCCGTCCTTCTGGGTAGGTGCGGGTGGTGGCGGCAGTACCAGCTGAAGATGAGGCATTACTGAGTAAAGGCCACAAGGGCATTTAATAAAATATACTACATATTTGGATTCACAATTGAGGTGATGTTTAATTTTAATCGGATTACCATCATGGGGATGAGCATAAGACGTGCCTTGCAGTTTGTACATCCATGACACCTGTATACACCTGGTTTTCTCGCCAACCAGGTCGTGGTTGGTGTATACTTCGTTACAGGATCAGAGTTCGTAAGCAGGTCGCCTATGTTCATAAGATGGCAACACGGTTCAGAGAGAGAGAGGCTACTGTGCTAAGGATGTCAAGGAAGCTTTATTTAAAGCACGACTGCCTAACAGGGATGATTTACTCAGACCAGTTCAAGGAAAAGCTGACATGAATCGCTTCAAGATCATGAGCACATTCAGCACTGCATCAAGTCACATTAAACGGAGCGTACAGAGTCAGTGGCATATACTGGCCAATGACCGCAATATTGGCAAGGATTTTGTAGCCCCACCGCTTTTTTGCTATCGGAGGGGTAAGAACACAGGTGACCTGCTTACAAACTCTGATCCTGTAAGAAAGTATATACCAACTTGTGTGTGTTGAGCGTGTCGCACCTTTCACTATTGTGCCCAGTATTTTTAGGTAAGCCACCTGGCAACCATACCTCCATGACAGGGACAGTGCTCAGTCTTACATAAGGCTTTGCTCACTATAACAGTGATACATATATATATATAAATATATATATATATTTAAGTTGGCTGATTACCCTTTTTTCTTAAGGCATAATTAATATTTTGTTATGAAATGGTTGACCCTATCCCCTCAAAGCTAAGGCAAAACTAAGGTACTTTAACCAGATCTCCAGTTGTTGATTCTATGTCTTTGTTTTGATAACATATATTGATATAATCTCTAATAATATAGAAGAGGTTCCACTCAACACACATATTCAATAAATCATAACGGCACTAGGTGGCAGCAATGGAGTTACACATTTGTGCTGAAATGTGTAGGGATGATCATCAAAGTCGTTTTTCAAATTCCATAAATGGATTAGTGGAATGTTATGATACATTTAATTAGACACCATCATTTAATATAAATGTTGTGCTTTGGCTTTTGAGTTCAGACTTTAATAAATCTTATATATAAATGTTGTTAAGGTTTTAAACATCCACATTTCTTCAAAGATACTGAGCCACATACTGTACACTCATTGAATAGCCATCACAATAATGTCATTTTACCTTTACATGTAGCATCCCTCCAAGCAGGAACGGTTCCTTCGGGCCAATTAAATACCATCATTAGCTTGGCATGAAGTTGTGTTAATCATACATGTCCAAAAAAAAACTGAGAAGATACACGAATAAGCATGTACAGTAAATTCTATTCAGGCTGCATATGGTAATACTGTACTTTGAAATGTATTTTACTCGCTGGAAGGAAAATGACCCTCTGGGTCAATCCTGAGATTATCTTCCCCCATCGGAATCCATCCAGCCTTTATACAAGACAATCTACATATTAAATCCCTATTACTATGCTGCTCACACAGGGGGAAAAAAAAAAAAAAAAAACTATGACTGAAGCATAGCAATTATTCAAAAGGAAGGAGCCCCATCCCTTCAGTTCCCATCGCGTTCCCCACTCCAACGCGATCTCCTGCTGGAAATTCAGCACAAATAATAGGACAAACTCACCTTGTTCACAGATCACGTTTTTCTCACGGTGTCTAATTTCCTAACAGTATAGCCTAATGCGCTTAATGACATCAATAGATTTGGAAAAGTGGCAGGATTTAGAATAAACAGTAACCCACCTGATCTTTGTCTGCCTTAGTTAATTAAGGAACATATTTATGTGTTAGTATTACTACATCATACCTGGATCTATCTGGAGCTACTTACCCTCTGCTATTTAGGCCAGTCAAGAGACCAGGCGAGCTATAACAAATTTATATATCTGTTGCATTTCGAAAATCACTGTTATAACTTAACATCCTTTTTTTTAACTCATTGCCTATTCTATTCAAAGAATTGAGGAATAACAACATAGTTTTCCCTTTTTCAAATGGAACAATAGAAACCTAAAGCGAGGAGGTTCATTCAATGTAGAACTACTGAAATGGGGGGTGGAGGGGGGGTCTTTTACTTCCAGTCCTAGATTGGCACTACTTGGCCAAACGGGATATTGGTCCTTGCATAAGGGAAAAAAGGTGATGGGTGGACCTGGAGTCAGACCACATCTCGGCTAACTCTACCAAGGATGTTCTACAGCTGCTGAGAAAAACTAGATATCTGTTGAGTAAATCACACCTGGTTAATCCTGTATGTACTTGTAAAATCTGGAATGATTGTAGTCTAAAAATAGATCTAACTTCTATAAAATACCCCAAATTGTTTTTGTTTAATAATCCCCTCCCCCGTTCCTGATTCTCCCATTCTTTCTTCTTGGACTCACAGAATATTCATTATGGACGTGGTTTATTCAGAGAACTCTATCCGTTGATGAATTACAGAAAATCTCCAAACCGTATCCTCTGAAAGCTTCCTAAAGCATTAGGCCTCGGATATAGTGGGCGCGCGGGCGTGACGGAGCGCGTGACGTTGCGTGTGCACGTGCTGCAGAGGCGATCTGTGGCTTGTGGGACGTGGAGGAGGAGACGTGACGGGGAGGCATGTCGGAGGCGTGCCCGTGACGTCACATGAGCGGTTCGCCCTCATTGCCTGTCCAAAAGTGTTCCACTTTGGAATTGTCACGCTTGTGCGAGCCCACAGACAAGACCTGACCCCCGGCACTGAGGTGGGAAGGACAATGCCACACACCCACAGTAGCGAAGGCGGGCCCAGTAGGTGGTTTGTAGCGTTGGTTGGTCTGGGTATGAAGAAAAAGGGTTAATCCAATACTCGCCAGGTTACAAGGGCAGGAGAGGTACACGTAGTCGTTATCCGTAAACCAGGGGTAAAGAGTCAGAGAGAATCCAAATCCAAAGCCAGGTCGGTACACGAGAGGTTAATCCATAAACCAGGGGTCACGAGCCAGAGAGAATCCAAATCCAAAGCCAGGTCGGTACACGGGAGGTAACTGTAGAAAACAAAGCAAGACAGGGCTGGACAAGCCAGGCACACACAAGGCTACACAAAGTCTATGTTCAGCAAGGTATGCCAGGAAGAGGCAGTCTTATATAGGAGACAGGAACCAGTAGGGGAGGGAGCGGAGGCGGGGCCTCCGCAGATGCCAGGATAGGCTGCAGGAGACAAGGCTCATAGCAAAGCATGACACGTAGCTGGGGCTCGTTGCACGCCGTCATGCGTGTGCACCGCGCACAGCGGAGGTGCAGCGCGTCCCGAGGGGGCGGAGCTATGCTCAGTGACCGTGCATAGAAAGAGCGGGTGCGCGCACGCTCTGTAACAGGAACGGTGATGCGCACATCAGCGGGGGGCGAATCTTCGGCAGCTGCCGCTGCAGTACTATAGGTAAGCGAGGAGAGAACGCGCCGCAAGGGACGCCCCCCCCCCCCCCGATTCCTCACAGGAATAAGATTAAGTTGGCATTGCATGTTAAAATCCAACAGGATCGACCTGCAGAAGGCCTCTCAAAAACTAAAGACAAGCTCATGTACCATACTCAACCGCAGATCAGATGTGTAATAGCAGCCTTCTGGAAAGGCCAAGTCCTCCCTCCTGTCCAAAGGGTAAAATCCAGATTAAGGCATGTTATGCCTTTGGAAAAAATGACTCATTACCTTAGACATTCTTTTGCAAATTCTATAAAGTCTGGGGCCCCTGTGGGGCCCCTGTTGTATACAACAAACCTGCATACAAATCGCGTGATTTGACATATAATTTCCTGCAATACCACTCGGAAAGTGGATGAAAATCTCACCTGCAGATACTGTAGGTGAAGTAGGGTGTTTTTACTGGAGGGGGAAATGAGAGGGTGTCACTGATGCTCACTACAACCTGGACTAGACCGCGGGGCTGAGGTGGGGATGTGTATATACCGCCGCCCTACAACCACGGGGCCAGGTCCGGATAGCAGGTTCAGGGATGTGTAGCCGGGTCAGGGTAGGAGAGTGTAGGTAGGTCAGAGTACTTGCCATGGTCCGGGTTTGGAGAGAGGAGAATAGTCGTAGACCGTAAGCCGTAGAGTGGAGAGAGCAGAAGTCCAATAACGCGCCGAAGTCCAGGGATGTAGAAGAGACAGGTCCGGTACAGGCAGGGGTCACAACGGAGATCAAGACAGATTCAGATACAAGCCAGTTCAGGCTTGACAAATCACCCAAAAATCTACTCGCCCCCTAGCCCCCCCCCCAAAAGAGAAATTGAATAAATTCCTAGTAAGAACAACATTTGTTTTTGACATAAGTTTATTTATTGTATTACATTTATACTTTACTACTGTAGCCCTGTTTCCCCAGAAATACAGTAAACTACTAGTGCTGTTGTCACCTGTTGGCTCACAGGAGCCTGAGCCTCTGCCACAGAGAGCCCTGGGGTGTTACACTTACGAATATGGTGCAGCGCCTCCACCTGGGAGGGATCCCAACGGAGTGGAATCTGCCCCTCACAGGAAACAATCACGATAATCACACACTTGCATAAAACAGAACTGGCTTTACTATACATATGAATACCACTTATCACTCTATGATTGTCATAATCAATTCCCTTAGCCTATAGAAAGTATAACCCTTCTCCCACCACCGTGTACACCCACACCGTGTCCACAGTATAACCCCTGTCCTGTGGTCAGAGCTGCCACTATGTGTGAGTACTCAGTTGGTGCACGTGTATAACGATACCTGCCCAGGGCGGCGGCACCTGGGCGTTCAAGTATCTTCGCAAAGGATCCGACGACCTCCTGGGCGACGTTCGGTTCCACCATCGTGTAGTGCTTTCAGGACCAGATACTGTAGGTTCCTGGGTAGAACCAGTTGTCGCCTGTCTGGGTGGTTATGGTATTTCCCCACTCTATAGAGCAATCCTGCTTCCATCTCGAACGGTTGCGCTACCCTCATGAGTACCGCAACCACCTCGCTAGGCGCACTCTTCATCAGTGATGGCTGGTTTTTCTGAATAGCATTGTGTATAACGCCGGCTACGGGGTCCAGCCTCTGATATAACACCATATCTTTCCAGGAAACAATCTTATCTGGGTAAGGTGCATTCCGCTGGGATCACAGTAAGCGGCGGGAATGACTTTAGACTGACAGCCGAGAGAGTCGGCTACTCTGAGTTCTGAGAAGGCCACTTGATTGTGAATGATGCACATAGCACTCAACCCCGGCCCCGGAATTTCTTCCCATTGATCATCGTCCGGGGTGATACTTAGGCCAGGTCCTCTAGACAGAGCCAATCCCAAGTCCAAAAAAATGTAGCACACCGCCAAAGAGAGTGGGTCAGAAACACTGCATAAAAATTCAATCCTTTATTCGTCCATAAAGTACAGGAGTGTAGAGCTTCCTACATGTTAAGTGCGCAATGCACTCCTTGATAAAGTGCATTGCGCATGAAACTTGTAGGAGGCTCTACACTCCTGTACTTTATGGACGAATAAAGGATTGAATTTTTATGCAGTGTTTCTGACCCACTCTCTTTGGCGGTGCGCTACATTTTTTTGTACTTGGGATTGGATCTATTACCAGTGGCAGCACGCCTAAAGAATAGCACAGAAGGGGTTATCCACAGAGATGTGAGTAAGAATCTTTGTACTACAATATTTTCTGTATGGTCTATGGATGTCCAGGGATCATCTCAATGAGGGGTAGATTAGTGGGTTTATGCTCATTTACCTGCCCCTTCAGGGAGTATAGGTCTCGTTAAGGACTATATACCATTTCTATATTGGACATTATGATATAATATCCCCGTTATCAGTGCTATGGAGTTATATACTTGATTATTCAGAGGACGTGGATCCGGTATTAGAGCGCTTATACCACAGACACATTGACATCTAGACAGAGCGTCTGCCCCAATGTTCAGGGGCCCGGGATTGTACTTCAAGGTGAATTGGTAATTGGACAGAGCGACCAGCCACCGATGTCCAGTCGCATCCAGCATGGCCAAGGTCATGATGTAAGTAAGAGGGTTATTGTCGGTCCGCACTTCAAAGACGACTCCATAGAGGTAATCATGGAGATTATCCACGACGGCCCACTTGAGAGCCAGAAACTCTAACTTGTGCACCGGGTAGTTTTGCTCACTGCGGCTGGCATAGGCTACGGGTCTGAGCACTTTCGGATGTTTGTGATGCAGCACTGCACCCAGGCCATTGGGGCTAGCATCCACGTACAACACATAGGGCTGTTCTGGGTCCACATAGGCGAGGACCGGTGTGGCCGTCAGGTTCCTCTTCAATTCCAGGAAGGCCTGTTCACACTATGGAGTCCACTTCTCTCCAAAGGCCTGCTGGGCTGAAGTAGCTCTTCTCCCAGTATCTTCGAGGTATATTTTCAGGAGACTATTGAGAGGCTTGGCCCGACGGGAATAGCCTTCCACAAACCGACGGTTATACCCACAGAACCCCAAGAATGAGCGCAGCTCCATAACATTTTCGGGGCGAGGCCAATTCACGACCGCCTCTACCTTAGCCGGATCAGTGGCAATCCCGTCGGCTGACACTATATGTCCCACATAGGTCACCGAGGTGTGGCAGAACCGGCACTTGTCCAGTGATAACTTCAGTCCTTTTTCCAGGCAGTCCAGCACCTTCAATAGTCGAGCCACATGTTCCTCCAAGGTTCTCCCGAAGACAATAATATCATCGAGATACACCAGACACTCTTGAGGGTTCATGTCGCCTATCATTTTTTCCATGAGGCATTGAAAGGTGGCTGGGGCTCCACAGATGCCTTGAGGCATGTGCGTAAACTGGTAAAAGCCTAGTGGGCAGACGAAAGCAGTCTTTTCCTGATCTTCCTAACTCATGGGTACTTGATAATACCCGGATCTTAAGTCGAGCACACTGAACCACTGGCTCCCATTCAAGGCATTGAGGATCTCTTCTATACAAGGAAGGGTATACTGATCCGGCACGGTACGATTGTTCAGTGTGCGATAGTCGATGCACAGCCTCACTGTACCATTCTTTTTCCTCACCATGACAATGAGCGAGTCGTAGGGGCTTCGTGAATCAGTCACAATTCCCACTTCCTCCATCTCGTGTATCACATTCTGTATGTCGTTCACATCCCTAGGGGGGATGGGCGAGACCTCTCTCGGAAGGGTGTGGCATTGCTTAGTCTGATGGTATGCTGGGCGCAGCGACTGCACCCCACATCCATCTCGCTTGTGGAGAACACGGCCCGTTGCCGTTCCAACTTGGTGGCCAGCCGGTCCTTCCATTCTGCCAGTAGTGTCGACTGTCCAAAGTCAAACTTCAAATCTGTAGATTGTTCGCTGGCCGCGGCCGCGTGTGAGTGGGACAGGCTGTCCACAGGGTTGACGGGATATATATTGCCCAACTTCTGTCCTACATCGATGGCCATGATAAAGGGGAAAGGTTCTGAAGGTACACATTGGTCCGACGTGGCACAGAGGACGTCCAGTCCCGTAGTTCAGGTATTATCTTGTAGCCCCTCTGAGCATCTTCTTCCGGCGTACTTTCCAAGGAAAAGAGATGGTCCATTTCCTCACGATCCAGATAAGAGCACCAGGCGGCCAGTTGCTGCACTTCCCCTGGTGAAATTTCAGTCAGCCTGGGCCGTCCATTGAAAAGGAGTCCATAGCTGTCGTCCCCGGCCGTGGCATGTCCCTCTTCCTCTTGCACGAGTTGAAGACGTAAACTAGACATAGGCAATTCATGAGTTTCTTGTAACTAGACCCGAATGACTGCACGCACGATATCCGCATTGGTTCCCAGTATGATCAGGTATTTGGGTGAGTCCTGGGGCTAAGGACATACCAAAGTCTGCACTTCCATAGGGTATGATTTCATATGTTTGGTATGAAGTCTCTCGTGCTCTTTAGAAGTGTGTGTCAGTTGCTACTTGTCTGAGGAGCTCGCAAGCTACAAGGTCCTCACTATATTACAGAGCCCGCAGGAAACTGCAATATAGGTTCAAACAGTATCCCACCAGCTGCCACCAGTTTTTTAAAAGCCTGTCACGATGACACCAACTTTTATCAACACATTTATATTTCTGGGTACTTGATTGAACAGAACAAGTTGCAAAATAAATTGTGATATATTTCCTTAATAGACAAACACACGACATCTGCAGAATACACTTGAAAACAACACTTACTGGAATAACGGAATGAAAGAAATTGTCCTTTGAAACAAAAGAAATTGTCCTCTCTCGCAAGTGCAAGAAATGCAGCCTTGGTTTTAAAAGTCCTGTGGTTATGTGGTTATTAACCCCTTCCCTCCTGGACTGGTTGCTGCTGTGCTGAAACAAAGTCTTGCATCTTTACATCATGGATTAAAATTCAGGAATCCCACTGGGTATACCTGGGGGAGCCACAGTTATAGACTGCCCAAAGCTATCTTTAACATGTGGATCCAATCCCCTTGTGGGAACAAAAAAACCCACGAATAGCCAAGTTACCCACAGTTCATAAGACCAGTCAAAAGGGCTGTCCGGTGGGCAGAGCGTATGGGTCAGGTTGACGCCCATGCCACTTAGCATACCTGGGCTACACCCATAACTTGGTGCCACTGTGTCTGGTTTCTGACTCAAAGGTGTCACTAGCCTGACATCTGATGTGCATCAGTATGCCAGTATTGTATACATTATGGGTTTCTAGGTCTTTTCATAATTGACACTCTTTTAGACAGGGGGACTCTAAATCTGTGAGAGCCTTTTGAGGCTCCATCATAAAAATAACTACAGCCATTTGAGGCTTGGTCATAAAAATAGCCCCAGCTCATTCACCCATATCACAGCTGGATGTCCAAGTAATTCCTGCTTGGACTTACAAAAAAATACCTCCTGCCTTACATTTAAGATCTGCCATCATGTGTCGGTTAGAGGGTATGGCAAGCAATGCATCTTGTGCAAAACAGAAAGTGAAAAACAGATTTGCACTTTTGCACATTTGTATGGCCATTTCCTTCACTAGCTGCATGCTCTTTACATGGAGAAGCGCAGTGATTATATTTGTTTTACAAGCAATGTATCTTGTCTTTTACCCTCGCAGACAGGTAATGGCCTGCAAATGCGGAATAAAAAAGGCGGGGACAGGGCAACAACAGTAATGCATAGCAAATCAGGTATTAAACCTTTCCTCCCCATCACATTGACACTATAGTGTCATTGGGAATTAAAGTTAATACTGTGCTGTATATTGTAGTGTAATACAGTATACTGTAGTACATCCTATTTACCTTCATTATAAACTTTGCCAAACGGTTGCAGATGAGCCAATGTCAGAGGTGTATTGTGCGTACAAGCTGGGGACACTCCTGTAGTCTGAATTATAGTTTACAGCATTATACACGTAGTTGACAGGTGCCTGCTGAAGCGGCTGAAACTGATAATCTGTTTGGAAGAAGCTTGTGGGGAGTGCAGAATTTCACCATGTAAAGGGAATGAAATAAATAATAGTGTAATATATCCTAAACACATGTAACAGTGTATATGGGGATCGAGATTAAGAACTCACATTCTCCCAGTCAAATAACAGCATTGGAAGACAATATGAAGACTCTGTAGTTCTGCGCTCCCCACAAGCTTCTTCCAAACAGTCAAGAGAGGAGGAACTGGATCTTCTCCTAAGAGGGTTGAGCAGCGAACTTTACTATTATTTTTGAACACTGTTTATATTTATATATTTAATTATCACTATATATATTTATTTATCACTATATATTTATTTTTATCACACCTTTATCGGAAGCGCCTCACAATTTTTGTTTTATACTTGAAACTGATAATCTGTCTGGTAATATGGTTGGAAATCCGGCTGGAAATCTCTCTGGAAATCTGTCTGGTAATCTGTCTGGTAATATGGTTGGAAATCCGGCTGGAAATCTCTCTGGAAATCTGTCTGGTAATCTGGCTGGGCCAGGTAGCAAGGATTGCGGTTCACCAAGTTTTCACTGAGAGTCGGGCCGTTATTGCAATAGTATTGGTAAGCAGGTGCTGGTACATTGCTGGATCGGGAAAGATGAATCTTAAATGGATTAAAGCCGAACTTTCTCCTTTTGTAGTTGCCTTGAGCAAACATACTGTCAAAATGTGGGATCACAGACCAATGCCCTCTTCTATCGCCCGGTGGAGGTGCAGTGCGAAAAAAAGCATTGCTCATTACTTAATGTTTGCCTTACCGAATGCTTCCACACACAAACTTTTGGTGAATATTTGAAAAAATCATAGTTCGAAATGAAATATTCATATATTTCTGATAAGGTTGCCTTCTTATCTTTTCCAGTATTAATTGCAGAGAATATTAAATATGCATAACTATAGTCAGGTTTGGTATACATATACGGGGTTGAAAAAAGCCCACAGCATTGTGTTTTAGAGATTTTTTATTATGAAACACCTACATTTGATAACGTCTTCAGCGACCAAGGTCGATTCACAATGGGTCCTTGTAGTAGACTTGGTTTTTATCTGGTTTTTAAACACCTGCAAATTGCTACAGTACGGATCTGTGTAGTAATTGTACTAGCCACTGGATAATGAGTGCAAAGGGAATTCATCTGCCATCTGGCGGATACGAGAAGAACTGCACACAAAGAAATTAGAATCCAGGTAATTCAAATAAATGAACAACGGTAAACAAAAGGTGTGACTCGTGTGATTGGGTGCGTTCACGGCAGCGTTCACGGAACAATAACGAGTGAATGCCACATGTAATACAGCAGACTTCACGAAAACAGCTCCGTGAAATGTTCGAATAACGGCCACTGCATCTTTAATTACTTATCATTAGCTTGGACTGCAGCTGTAAACTGCTGCTCTGAGACCTCTGACTGCTTTAGGTTTCGTGGGGGACCTTCACATTTGGAAAGTACAAAGTCACTAATATGCTTGCGACCTTCCTAGTAGCTAACTATTAACACATTAACATTGTTGCTTAGTGTGACTCCAGAGAAACAGTTATTCAGTAATTATCACCAGAAATATTATTGGCAGGGAAGTCAAGTTAATATGTGCTGTGTAAGTTTCCAGTGTATTATAATATAACTACACTTTCTAGAAGGCAGTCAAAAATGTACACTAGTTATTAAAATGTTATTCCACCCACCATGGAGTTTATTTGTCTTTAAATTAATTAACAAGCAGCCTATTTTATTCATAATTAGTGTTTGATCTTTTTGTGGGTTGTTGTCTCTGGTTTAGTCTGTAACATCACGGACAGATATGAAGTCCCGCTGGGATTAAGAAACATTGATAGTTAGCATGTTTTCTTCTTGCTTTTAAATTTCCATCAGCTGGTCGCCATTCGCCATTTATGAACTTAAGTTACTTGCAGCAGTGTGATCTCAGCAGAGGCACAAAATATCGCAGTCGTATTTCCTTGAATAAAATTTTCTTAAGGAGACTTGGTTGTAATTGTTTTGCCCAGACAGATATTTTATTAGTAGAAATAACTAAAATGTGTCAATTGTTTGTAACTATTAATGAACAGTTTCTAAGGCTGCATCCCCCGTGCTGTGGACCGCGCTCATGCTTGAGAGTGGTGATGTCACCAACTCTGCAAGCATGAGCGTAGGGTGTCCGGCAAGTTTTTGGGTAAGTGCGAGCGGGGGGCGTGGCTGAACAGTGACTGGGGCTGATTGGCCGAGGAGGGCATGTGACCCGTCAGCGCGCCTCAAACTCAATTTTATTTATCTCAGCAAGCGCCCAGCGCCCACGAGCGTATGTGCACCCTCACGAGCATGCGCGCTGCCACGTGACCGTGGCCTGACAAATTTAAATTGATTCTGCTGACCGCGCCAAGTGCCAAGCGTTGTCAGTGGCAGCGTGGACGCAGCCTAATGGGTAAACCGGTAATTTAAGCTTTTGATTTGTCGGTGAAACGGTCACAATTTGTGGACTTCTTAAAAACATTTACTAATTGTAAAAAAAAGTGCATCTTTGATTTCAGTGAAAGCCCTGGAGTAATTAGTCTTACTGTCCTTTGTGCCGCGGACGACCAAGCAAAAGTCTGCGGAGCCTGGGACAGTGCCTGCCGTGATCGCGCCGCGGGGGTCCATGCTTCGGAATGGGACTCCTACCATTAATCCTTTGGTGCCGCAACCACCGTGGTCACATGACAGCGAGAGACTGTGGCATCGAAGATGCCAAGTCTTGCTACATCTGTAGTGCATCTCTGTGTTCCAGGTGGCAAGCTCACCCCTCCCCACTGCCCTAGTTAGCAAGTCTCTTTATTTTACTGGATATGGATCCAGTGTTGTTCCTTCTCCCTCCTAATAGAGGTAAATGAGAATTTAAATCTTAGTATTGGTGTATTAGTATTTTATCTGGTAGTATTAGGACCTGTGAGCAGGGTCTGCCTTGATGTGGCTCACAGGCTTACGATGCTTTGGCCAAAGGGTTAAAATAAATGACCCTTTTTCAAGAGAATATATAAGTATTTTACTGTGTATTTTTGTCATATTGGATGTAGCATTGGGCTTTTTTGTTCTTTGTTTTATGTATCTGTCACGCTCAGTAGCACTCCTTTTTGACACTTAAATACATATATATATTTTTGTGGGGGCTCAGGGGTTCCCAAAATGTGCTTCTTGGGGTTCTGTGTGTTGTCCCAAGAGTGTTACAGAACATTGTGCCTGCTACACCTTTTTAAGAAGGCGGAAACCATGGCTGGAGATTTCTGATGTGGCATCTTCATTTATGTAGGGAAGCTCTGGAAACGTCACTTAATAATCTGCACGACCCTGATATGGTCAGGTGGGAGGATTTTAATGGACAGGCGAGAAGGAACTGGGGAATTGAAGACTAATTCTGGGCATTGAGTGATTGACTGTGGAACAGGAGGGAGAAGAACATAAAGAGTGATGGGAAGGAACTAGGGACTTGATGTTTGCAGTGATTGAGTAATCGATCATTGCCAATGATCCTTGTTCTTTTAAGTGCTTTTTCATTATTGTTACTAACAGAATTGTAATAAACTCTCTCCTTATCCGTATATAATAGTGAGTATTGTTATTTGTTTTTTGTATTGTAATTATTAAATCCGCAGACGGATTTTGCTCCGGGGGGGGGATTCGGATTTGGTTTAAAATATCGGAGAAAATCCGGTATTTGGAACAGTTCTATTAATTCCAACTTGAAAAAGCGCCGTTTGAGCGCAAAACGCACAGAAGGATTTTTTTAAACCTTTTTTACTTTTGTTAATAACTTTAATATGGTAACTTTGATTATTTTTCTAAAAAAACCCGGTGGGTTCCCGTGCAATTACTTGCTTGCTGTTGCTTTGTTGATCTCTTCTTTGGTATGACAATGGTGCACCTAATTCTCCAAATAAACCAATTTAAGGCACATACTGTAGTTTGGGCTGTAGCAGTTATTGTAGTCTCTGAGGAATTATTTTCTTTTTCAGATAGCGATACCTTTTAATGCAGCGACATGAGAACTCTTGGTAGGTCTGTTAAATGTGATGCACTCATTATCTCTGGACAACAGAACCTTCTGCCACGGAGTATCTCGCACATCGTGCTTGTGTATATTTCCTATCCAATATAACACACGATGTTTCACACCGCTCACTGTAAGTTTAACAGTATTAAATAATTATATTTTTCAAGTGTTAAATAACACAAATGAGTGCTACCTATGTACAGAGGTTAATCGTTTTAACAGTTGAATGATCACGTGATATAGTCACTAGAACATTCAGAGAAGTACATTTAGGGTGCACATCACAATAGACATTTTTAATTTTATCATAGCTTTAGTGAAAAAACCAAGGTGAATAAGTGAAAAATAAAATAATAATAAAATATTATTAAAACACGTTGAGCTGATGTTAGAGATCCCAAGCAGCAGCACTGGTAAATAACATAGTGTTTTGCTAGATTTCAGCTGTATTGCGCTAATCACTGGATAACCTCCTGCCTGATATAATAAATCACAGATGAAACCCAACTTGCAAAGTGTAATCACAATTGGAAACAGCTAGAGGAGCGTCAACATAGACATAATGTACATATAACTGTGTATTGCTACAATAAAAGCCAGCCGTGGGAGCAGGGATAGTATACACAATTGGTTAAACAATAGTGAAGGGGATTCCCTGCAGCTAGTCTGACATATAAACGCTGCTTGCTTGCAAGTAGCAGAGCTCCAACATCGCTCTCAACACGTACTGGGAGTCCCTATAGCTAGTGACCGTAGAGTGTATCTATGTGAGGTTGCAACATGGGAAATGTATCAGTGCAATCAATGAACACAGGCTAATTAGCCACGTTGGAAGGGATTCCCTAGTCGCTAGACTATCATATGAATGTTGCTTGCTCGCAAGCAACACAGCTCTAACATCACTGTCAACAGTTACTCGGGGTCCCTGTACTAGTGTCAGAGAGTGTGGATGTTACTTATCTGTGTCGTTACTTCACCCGGCTCCTACACGGTACACAGTACTGTCACGACGCTCCTACTAGCTCTCAGCTGCTTGGGATCAGCTGCTCAACGCGACGTGACGTCACCACGCCACAATGCCCACGCCCTACGCGTTTCTCTCTTTTGTGATGTGCACCCTAAATGTACTTCTCTGAATGTTCTAGTGACTATATCACGTGATCATTCAACTGTTAAAATATTTCCTATCCAATGTTCATGTGAGAGAGGCTCAAGGCAGAACATTTCAATAAAAAGGCAAATAAAACCTAGTAGCGGATATAAAAGTAATTAGGAGAATTTAATGACATCTAATCATCCAAAATATAGACGTATTGTAAATCGGTTTCCATTACACATTTCCAAACAAAGTTGTTAAATAATGAAAACAGCAAATAACTAGGAAGCTCTTACCAAAAGAAATTACAAATCTATGTTATCACTTTTGCTTTCCAGTTATGTACAATCTTTTTGGAAGAGTAATTTCTCTCAGTTTCTCCTTGACTTGTTTAACGGGTGTGTGCTAACCATGTATGATTACAGTCTTACAAGTGTCTTCAGAGCAGAAACTGGGAATTGTTGTTGTTGCAAGAACATGTTTGAGTGGATCTTTTCTTGCTTGCCTTGGTGCGGCCAGGGCCGCCAACAGGGGGGGACAGCCAGGACAAGTGTCCCAAGCCCATTGGTTCCAGGGGGGCCTGGCGCCAGACAAAGCAGTTGCCGCCGGGCCCCGGCTTTCCCCCAGCTGCAGGCCTCTCCCTCACTCTGTCCCACGCTGCTACATCCGTATCTGCATCCTCTTCTCCCATTTAGTATATGCCTTTATGCATCGCTTTATTTACTCTGGTGGGAAAGAGAATGGCCACAGGTATTCTTATCAGCAAACTTGCTCACCAGCTCCCGTCTCACTTGTGTAGCTCCCTGTAAATCACGCACGACATTCTTTTGGACTGCCGTAGGTTTCTGAGTTAGAACTTGCCTTATCATCTCAACCAATTGCAGAATACATGTCTTCTTATGTGTTCATACAACAGAATGTAAGCGGTTCATTAGTCAATCTCACTACAGTACTGTATATACATGGTAATCATTGTCCTGATATCACAGTGGATGCAAGAATCATCTGTTCAGTGCCCCTTGTGGAAAGCTGTCTGGGATATGTAGCTACTGAAAGGTGATCAATGACACAAGCGCATTTTTTGTGACCATCTTGTAATGTAAGAAATATGTTACTGAAATGTTGTACATGTCCGGTATATTTATTAGTAAAAATAGCAAGGCACTCAGGAATTATGTTGTAACACAATAAAGAAACAAGCAAGAGTGCCCGCTGCATTTCAATTTTGTTCTATAAACTCGATTAGGATTGACCACAGGAAAAGACCCCGGACAGCCTTTGGTGCACCACAAATATTAAATTGAAGTACAGTGAGTATAAAGCTGCAGCCAGGCTGGGAGCACGCGTGCTGGTGCCTGAGCGCCGTGACATCATGTGCTCTGCTTGGCCGTGCGATTCCTGGCCAGCTAGTTGCGCGCATGTGGGGGCGTGTCGGGGGGGGGGGGCACGGCCATGAGAGATCTACAGCGCCTCACACCTGAAATCCTTTTGTTTAGTCACTAAAACCAAGATCTGTAGATTGGTAGATCGTGAAAAGTGAAGTGAAGAGAGATTTTCTCAGAAGACCAACTTGGTTTTGGTATAAACCTTAATAAATTCCAAGAAGAGCTGGCTAACAAGACACAACTGCTGAATTAATGCACCACCTGGAGGCAACAAGGACACCAGTACAAACTGTGCACTAAAAACAAACCCCAGAAGATTCCATCTCACCCACTGCCAAACAGGAGCCAAGCATAAGGGCGTTTGGAGGATACCCATCCATTTGTTCATTACGGTGCTTTCGGATGTATATCGGTTCTAATGTGAACTGAATAAAATAGAGAAACCTTTTCCCCCCCAAGAATTGACTTCCTATATAGGATTTGCAATCCTCTTTGAGCCGCCGTTCAGAACACACTTTCTGCAGTAAAGGGGTCTTGTAATAGTCGCTAAGAACTCTCATCTGCCCGTGTTTGACATATTAGGATTTGTGTATGGGGTAGCTGAATAAAAGCTATGTTATGCTACAATACACAGAGTACTGATTTGAGGATTATTTGTTAAACTGTGATAGTGCCAGTGGGGGTTCTATGGCACAGAAATTCTCATTCACTTCAGTGGAATTTGTGTGTTTAATCAAAAGCCCCATTGAATTCCTTTTCACTTTTATATTAGTTCAATTGAAATGTGAATACTGAGAAATGAAGCTGCTTGATGGGTGTATATAGTAGCTGTTTATGCTACACTAGATACAATAATTTCAAACGTATTTCTGTATTACGTTTTGTAGTGGATTGGAACTTTCCTGGCACTTTCCATGTTTTCCTATGCTTGCTCTGGCTATGATTTCATACGTAACATTTCAAACGCTCGCTGTACTTTCTATTTCTTTCAACAGTGCACTTTAATTGGGGTTTTAGTTTAAAAAAAATGTCAAAACGTAATAATATAAGGAGACCTCTGATCTTTAGTTTTTTAAACCACAGAGATGACAGGAATAATGAGGTTCTGGGAGAAGTATAAGGGAACAAAGTGGCAGAGCGTAACAGCTTCATAAATCGCAAGTGTTTTGCAAAGAATCGCAGGGCTTTCTGTCTCTTATGGACGTTCTAAAATGCAGAAGCGTGCAAAACTGTCCCCCCCTCTCCCTTCACCATATTCCTTTGTCAGCTTTAAACCTGCCACTTCCTTTGCAGGAGGGGTTGCAGAGTTTTGGGGTAACCAAGGGAAGCTGTAAGGGGATAATCTGATATATAATTAAATCAATCTGCATTTATTTTTATTCGGGCCTCTCAGCTTAATCAATAAACAAGTCTATTGGAAGTGACAAGACAGCAGGAATGACGACTTTGACTTGAAGGGTAAGATGAGCATTAAGCTTCAACATCATTTTGCCCACTGTATATTCTGTTTAACCTTTTTCTTTCTACAGAAAACTGATTGCAGTCACACCAGATATAATAATAATTAATAATAACAACTTTATTTATATAGTTTTTCTTCCAATGGGACTCAAAGTGCTTCACAGTTATAAAAAGGGAAAAAGAAGAAAACATTAAGGTTAAAAAAGAGACAAAACACAAGGAAAGATACAATACAAGATGGGACGATGATGTAGCTATTAAATGCCGGACAGGTTGTGGTTCATTAATTAAATGCCTTGGTAAACAGGTAGCTTGGATCTGGTTTTATAGATTTCCAGAGAGGGAGCCTTTAGAACTCTATGAGACAGACTGTTCCAGAGAGTGGGAGCAGCGAGGCTAAAAGCTCGGGCGCCAAAGGAAGTCAAGGAGATTCTGGGACCTGTTCGGAGTCCTTCATCTGCAGGTCGAAGTGAGCGAATGGGAGTGTAGGAAACCAGAAGCGCTTTCAGATATCTGGGACCCTGGTCATGTAGTGCTTTGAATATCAACAAGCCAATCTTGAAATAAATTCACCATTTTAAAGGCAGCCAGCGCAGATAATGGATAACAGGTCTCATGTGGTAAGAACAGCTCTGGTTAGTTAACAACCTGGTCGCAGCATTCTGCACCAGCTGTAGGCGGCACAGCTCTTTTTCCAGAAGACCCAAGCAGAGTGAATTGCAGTAGTCGAGGCATGAGGACAAGCATAGTAAGATCCTCTGGGGGATCAAGTGCTTAATCTGGCTATGTTCTTTAGCTGGAAGAATGAGGCTTTGATCATGACTAACATTTGCTGTTTCAGGGTCAAGTCACAGTTAAGGACAACACCAAGATTCCTCACATGGACAGAGTTTAGCAACTGGGAACTCCCAAGCTTAAGGCTGTTTGTTGACCTAGCTGCAGTCTTGTTGTCTTCCGACGGTGAGCATCCACCACAAGCACGTCTGTCTTATTAGGATTCAACCGCAACCAACTGGCACTCATCCACTCTAGGAGCTCATAAAAACATCTATTGAAAACTGATAATGGCTCCTTAGTACCTGGTGCAAAGAACAAGTAGAGTTGAGTGTCATATGCATAGCAGTGATAACCCAGGCCATGCCATCTGATTATGTCACCTAGTGGCAGCATGTACATTGCGAACAACATAGGAGATAAGATAGAACCATGTGGCACTCCACATGACAGAGGCATTGGGGCTGAGGAGAACACTCCTGAAGATAATCTCTATGACCTGCCAGTGAGAAAATATCTGAACCAGCTGAGAACTGTGCCACCTACTCCACAGAAGTCCTTCAGCTGCTCCATTAAGATCCCGTGGTCCATGGTATGAAATGCTGCAGAGAGGTCAAGGAATACTAAGATCGCCTCTGTCTCTCGCCACCAGAAGATCATTTAGCACAGGAACCAGAGCTGTTTCAGTACTATGCCGTCTTCTGAATCCTGACAAGAACGGGTCATAAATATCATGTGTTGATAGATGGATTTCCAGTTGGGTTGCTACCACTTTTTTAATAACCTTCCCTAGGAAAGGAAGGTTTGATACAGGCCTTTAATTAGCCATGCAATCCAGGTCTAAAGAATGCTTTTTTTGAAGTGGTCTGGTAACTGCTTCCTTCAGCAGTTTGGCAAAGATCCCTGTCTGCAAAGAAAACAGGACTATTTTGGCAAACATTAGGCTGATTCCAACACAGCCTAAGAGAAGGCATGTTAGGACTGGGTCCAACTCACAGGTAGTGGGACACAACCCCTGGATTGTTTGCACAATGTCTTCTACATCCAGATGGTCAAAGCTAGTTGATAAAGCCAGAGACTCTTTATTTGTATGCCTTGAATCCTGACGCGTATTAGCACAGCCAGGACCCAAGCCCGAATGGAGGTTACTTTATCAGAGAAGAAGAGAGCAAAATAATCACAATGGGACTGTGAAAAAGCTTTACCAGACTGCAGACCTGCTGGTTTGCAGAACCTCTCCACGGTGCAGAAGAGCTGAGATGGTCTATTCTCCACTGCCATGATCTCATGTTACAGGAACGTTCTGCGCATGCGTAGACATGGCAGCCCCCTTCTCGGTACCGCCGTATCAGCAGATCGCCAAAAAGCGGGGCACCGAGAAGCGGGGCCTTGCTGTACTCCATATTCGGCTCACAGAATGATGTAATCCCGCGGGCTATAGCAAGAGAAGTGTTTGCTCAGGATGCAAGTGGAAGAGAGGCACCAAATGAATTTACATCTATTCTAGCACAGTGTGGCATGTACACAGGATATTGAACTTTGGCCTTAAAATACTGTAGGTGCAATTTAACGCTGATGTGTTTTTAGATGCTTTTGGCAGATAAGGTTGTGCAATATTCATTGTGTTAGCTTGATATTCAGACATCATTCTCCCTATGTAATACCATGTATTCCATTTGCAGTAGCAGTTGTGCTTGGAAAGAGCCAGTAGTAACAATATGAACAAAAGCAAGTAATAATTACATAATCTGTATATTTGGCAAAGTATGTAAAATGTCTGTGATGACACACAGAACACTTCTTTATCAGATGAACCAAGAATGATTCTTTGGCCATATTACGAGACTCTTTCTACTTCTCATTTGTCTGTGTTGGCTAGTGATTTGATCTTGGTAGACAAAATGCTTATTGGCCAAAAATATTTGAAAGCATCAGCCATCTTTAAAGACAAAGAATAATCCAATGTTTAAAGAGGTTTGGGTCAGAAACCTTGATCACTATGCATAAATATATATTCCCATAAACATAATAAAAATGGCACGTATATTACATCTATCCGATGTTCGATGTCCAGATTGGAAGCCAGCCTCCTCGTGGTCCTCAGCAGATCATCAGTGGAAATATCCGCACCTATCCGGGCCTCCTTCAGTCGACAGCAGACACTTCCACTGAATATTTTTAGTAGCAGTAACTTCTGTAGCACTGATTAGTAAAGTACCAGAGGAGGGAGATGAAGTAGGTACTATAGTACCTTTTATTGGACCAACAGATAGCTGATAAGCTTTCAGCCCTCACAAGGTTCTTCATCAGGTGTTTGATGTGTCTACATTTACAAGTAAGAAGGCATTACCTATTAGGTAATGTACTGTCACCAAGTTTGTTTCAGTTGGATCAAAAACATAAGAAGTATTCCATTTATTGCGGTTATCCTGGTGGTCATGGCAAATTTTTGAACTACTGTATATGACATACTGTAAGCAATAAAAACATTGTGTGTGTGTGTGCTCTCTCTCTAAAGGAGAAGGAGGCTGAAGGAGTGGCTCAGTGAGTAAAGACGCTGACTCTGGCACTGAGTTTGAAGCAGGCCCCAGTGTCATCTCTTTGTGACCTTGGGTAAGTCACCTTATCTCCCTGTGCCCCATGCACCAAAAACATAGATTGTATGCTCCACGGGGACAGTGTCTGTAAAAATGTCTCTATAAAGCGCTACGTAAAAACTAGCAGCCCTATACAAGAGCAAACTATTATTATTATTAATTATTCTCTACTTTGAATTATGTGAATATAGATAAGCACCCTGCTCGGCGGTGATTCTCTTTGCAAGTATATATATGACACCGAATGCTAGGGTTACCAGTGGCGTGATTACGTATTGTAGTGATTAATAAGAGTTACAAGATTTCTACTTATGTTAATTGCCAAATGGAATGCGGTTTCTATGTGAACATGGATCTTTGTAAGCGTATGCCTAAGGCTGCGGTCCCAGTCACTGCTACAGCGCACACCTTGGCGTGCGCTATGCGTGTAAGCACCGCCCCTCAATGGGGCTGGGCCCAGTACTCACCTTCCCGCTGAAGGTGCAGCCGCGCTGTACTCGCAGTTTTTTTTAACTCAATGGAATTGAGTTCAGAACTGGCGACGGAGGCGTGGCCACGCCCCCACCGGCGGTTCACCCAATGAGGGCGAACCAGCCGCGTGAGGTCATGACCACGCCCCCGCAAAACCCCGACCACGCCCCCTCCCGTCGCAATCTCCCTCTCTCCCTAAAGATCGCGGGTAGCGCTGTGCACGCACCGTCACCCCTCCCCCCCGCTGGGCGCGCGTGTCACAGTGATCACTGGGACCACAGCCTAACACATAGCACATAGCAGCGCCTGGGTTAAAGAAGTGCAGAGCCAGTAAGCCTACACACAGACAGCTCTTTCCACCTTTTGGGTCTCATAAATGTGAGGCTGGTTATAATGGCTTTGCGATGTGAAGCTGGAAGTGATTTCAACCGCACCTTAAATAAGTTATGGTGGGTAAAAAAAGTGCCAAAAACCCTGCACCGTATAGTGTACAGCTAATAAAAATACCACTTGTGAGCATATTCACGTCTCAGACAGGTCTTCAACCCTGCCCTGCCCCATTATCTCTTAGCATACAATGATTCCATTTTAACATGGACCCTTCTAAGCTTATGGCTGCTGTATTACACCGCTTTGCAGCGCAGCCCGGGTTAAAGAAGTGGGTTAAAGTTGATTTTTTAGTATGGTTTCCTTGGGTTAGCCGCATAAAGAGGTAGCAGACGTCATTGCTGGCGCGTTATTTAACAGGATGGCCGTGGCAAACAATAGTAAAGGAGAGAACGTGTTAAATAATGCACGCGTTATTTTGTGTCTTATTTTGCATTAACAGATAACCACGTCGGCGACATCTGTATAAACCCACCGAGGACAGAGCTTCTCTTCAACTGTCCTGCCAATTTCAGGTGATAAATACATCTGACTTAAGCGGTCCAGTTCCAGCACTGATTATATGTGTCTACGATATAATACTGTACATCTCATTTCTGTTTTTCTTTGTTCGGTGCCATTATTTAGTTTTCGTGCTGTGCGCTGACTGGCGTTCTCCCCCTTTTTGTAATTTGTTTTAGGGAAAACGCAACTTCAGTGTGGCTACACATACAGTAATACTCTTTTTTGTAAAGGTTGCTAAAGTACTTTACGTAAGGACTTGTAGTAACAAAGGAGGGAGAAAGGAGTAGGGGGGGCATGATATCTTTTTATTGGACCAACAAGTAGATGATATGTTACACGCTTTGGAACCTTTCAGGACAAGCCCAAGTAATGAGAATTCCGACAAGGACATGACTGTATGCATGCTTTGTCATTTCATTTACACACTGTATCTCAGCACTCATTTACATGTTTCCATTCTGTCCTTGCTTGTCATTGAATATATTTGTGCTACTGTAAAGAAGATAATATACCCAATATTCTCCGATCTCTAAATGAGATGTTACATTTGAAAAGGCACAAATGGTGCTTTTATATAAGTGCCTTTTCCTCTATGGTGTCAAAAAACTGTAAATCCAGCCCAGCCTTTTATCTATAGTTTTGCACATAGTGTTCTGTTGTTTAATTGTTACTGCAGTTTGTATTATTATTAGAAATAATCCAAATTATTGGTGCCTGCTGTGATGTAACAAAGCTGAAAAATACTTAACTCCAACACATTGCCGACCCTGGGCGAAACGCCAGTCCTCAAGGGCCACCAGCATGTCAGGATTTCAGGATATCCCTGCTTCAGCACAGGTGGTGCAGTCTTCGACTGGGCCACTGATTGAGCCCCCAGAGCTGAAGTAGGGATATCCTGAAAACCTGACCTGTTCGTGGCCCTTGAGGACTGGAGTTACCCCACCCCTGCGTTAACACAAAGCACAAACTGTATGTGTCAGGAAACCTGCCCTGCATTTTAAATGCATCATTTCTATATTTCATTGCATTTTATTTTCACCTGTATGTGGCTGATGTTATTAGTATACTAAAGAAATGAGTTCTGTATATTAATAAAAACATCAATATAACCTAAATACGCTCATTGTATTGTATTTATATACATATAGAGCCAGCCATATATAATGTTGTATATAGCTGGGAGATTTAGTCATGGCTATCGGTAGGTGTAGTGCTGGTTACCTGTTTGGCACAGGAGAGCTGAGATGCCCACGATGGTGTGGGGGAAGACAGACAGACTTTTAGGGATTCCTCTGGTTCTTTCCTTCTTGGTGACAGCGCCTCCAGACATAGGGGGCTTGAGCAAAGCTGAAGGCGGTCCCCACAATGACAGTTCTTACTCACAATACTCCCTCCACACAGACTGCTGCGGAGCCAGACGTATAAATGAGGATGGTCTTTATTACAGCAGCCACTGCTGGTGTTGTTACAGCGAATGCTCCAGTTGATAAGGCCTGGCTTCTGGATGCTACTGGCATGCTGATGATAGTGAGGCCTCCCTGGATTGAATTAGTGCCTCAGCCGATGATGGACTGAGCACGTCTCTCTCTCCCAGCCGGGAGGAGAGCCCAGAGCTCCTACCCCATGAAGGGATAGTTTGGAACCCCAATGACAGACTGAAGGACCCACCCCTAAGGGGCTGAACTTCATACTATAATTTAGGCACTTCCTTCCTGTAGCTCGAAGAGGGAGGGCCCAGCACATGCACCACCACTCCAGTCACTCAGGAAGTCGGCACGAGGAAGGGGAAAGCCCCATAGGACAGCCTGTCACTGTCTGTGTCTTACTAGCACTTACATGACAGGGGAAGGTGGAGAGCTAGCTGGACCAGCCATCGCTATACATAGATATTGTGTGGATTCAAATTCTCTTTTTTTTTTGTATGAAGACCTCTGGACCCCCGGCTCCTTCTTGTTTTAGGAGGATGTGTCCTGTATTATACAGTAGGTCTCCCCAGCGGGGGACGATCTCTGTGCACCTGAGGCAGCTACATAAATACAGTGAGAGCACCTAATTCTTTCTTCAAGATATTATACAAGACATAAAGCAGTGAAGAATAATACAAATAAAGATAAGTGCATAATACATAAATATAAACACTGGGGGAACGGATCTGAAAAGGCTCAGCTCTGTATTCCCACCGGCGACTGCTGCATTGCCAACGGAAGTCTAATTGCTGTAACAATGTTACGCAGTGTGTTGCATGTTTATTTAATAGTAATAAATACATTACAGGGAAATTATATTATATTCTTATACGCTCAGAGAAATTGAGACTGTGGGATTTATGCTTTGTGAAGCATTCATTCTGTCAATGCTCCTCTTGGCAGGAATACTTTCTTATTACTTACTTGCCAAACACCTATTTTAATATCCATTCCCTTGACACCCAGGGATAGGGTTTATTGCTCAGGTAGATCAAGGGAGGGCTCAGAGTGAAGCTGACAGCGTTTTAGTATCAGGTGTCTATCGGAGGTGGACAGGCATATCTCAACTGTGCCTAGCAAAGCAAAACTAACATGAATGCACAGGCTTTGGCATCTGAGAGCTAAGACCTATTGTCTCTCTGCAAATAAACAATGGCAATGATTGAAATGGTATACTGTATATACTGTGCTCTTTCCTACCGCCATGCGTTCAATGACTAAATATCGAAAACGCAAATAAAATGTCTTCGCAGAATAACTCACGGAGTATAACGGTAAACATATTTACTTTAAACCAGGGTTGATTCCAACATTTGGCACGCTTCAAAAAAGCAACAAGCACGCGCCCTCTGGTTCTTTCATCTCTAAACATCTACGGAGAGATTATATTGTTTATGCAAACACTGCCCCTGGCTGGCAATTTAGAGGGTGTATGAGGAGGGGGGCTAACGATATTACAATAGTTCTCAGGCAATGCAAGTTCAGAACACCGAAGGTTACTTGAGCTACACAAAGACTGAAGAAGAACATGGTGAAAAATGAAACTGTGATGGTGAGTTTTTATGTATCTCCCTTTATTGGTGAGGTCACCACTATTTTAAGACACCTTGACAGCTATGGACATGAACTATTTTAAAGCGTCTGCATAGAATTGGCATCTGATGAGAAGCACTGATTTGATGGTCAGTGGCTTTCTTAAACTACACTGTAACTTCAAACTTCCACCTCCACTATACTGTAAGTCATTTCAAGACTTCAGCTGTCTCTCATTTTAATCTGGTCTGTAATGGTTACATATGCCCCGTATCATATTATCTCTAACTGTGCATGAAATATCTGTAAATTGAATGTATCACCTCTGTTCATTTACTGTAACCATGAATTGTCATCATTAACTCTGTGCCAGGATATACTGTACAGGCAGTCCTCGTTTTACAACGAATGGCTTATCCAATGCTATGCAATGCATACGTATATTCACTTTTACAACGCCAAAACGGCTTATCCAACGCTCTTGCGACGCTTTGCAAAGTTGTTTATGTGGTTATAATATATTATATTATATTATACTATATAATATATTATATTATTATATTATATATTATGTTATATTATATATATAATACAGTATATACACTATATAATTTATGTGTGTGCTGCATATCTCATTGCCTGCGTAAAATATTTGGTGTATTTTAGTGTTAAAAATGCCTTCAAGAACGGAACCTTTCATTTTAACAGTGTTCCTATGGGAAAACGTGTTTCGCTTTACAACGTTTCACTATCCAACGCCATTTTGAGTAACGCATTGTGTCGGATAACTGTGGACTGCCTGTACTTGAAAACGAGCGGTAACTCTCAATGTAATATTTAATGGTAAAACATTTTCTAAATAAATATATTCCATTTGCATCCCCGAGGTTAATGATTTCCCTAAATTGAGAGAGTTAACAATATTCATTAAGCGTTGCTAAGGCACCTAGGGCCTCATGCAGTAAGCGACGATTATGTGAAATCGGCAAGCTTATCGATTAGTCATGTTATTGGCGTTTTTCCCTCTCCGTATGCAGTAAGTGCCGAATACATTCAAAATCAACCAGAAAACAAATCCGCCCACTCTCACGATGATGAGCCGATCACACACAGGTGTATCGGCGTGCGTGGCGGGGTGCTGTTAGGTTGCACAATCACAAATCTTGCTGAATCAGGCGAAACAAGCATGTTTTTGATTGCGCGCCATATTTAAAGGCAACGTGTACTGCTAATCATTCTCTGTGTTGTTGGGAGTGAGAGAGAGAGAGAGACGCACAGAGCTGGACGATTGAAGATTTGCATATTGACTGAGAGACTTGTTGTGTATTGGGTGAGCTTTGTCCTTTGTTGTTTTGTTTACATCTTTGTCTTGTTTTATATGTGGAAGTGGGTCGTGTGATTGCCTGTACATTTCTTGTCTGTTTTTTGTGAGTGCTGGAAGTATGCCCGCAAAGCGTGGGAAGAGTGATGCTGGTGGGAGTGGGAGTGCTACTCGTGGGAGTACGCGTCGGAGTGAACGTTCTGTTCAGGGGAGTGATGTTGCTGGTGCACCGAGTGGTGTTGCTGGGAGTGGGAGTGCTGTTGTTGGGAGTGGGAGTGCTGGTGCTGCGAGTGGTGTTGCTGGGAGTGGGAGTGCTGTTGTTGGGAGTGGGAGTGCTGTTGTTGGGAGTGGGAGTGCTGTTGCTGTGAGTGGGAGTGCTGGTGCTGGGAGTGGGAGTGCTGTTGCTGTGAGTGGGAGTGCTGGTGCTGGGAGTGCTGGTGCTAGGAGTGTGAGTGCTGGTGCTAGGAGTGTGAGTGCTGGTGCTAGGAGTGGGAGTGCTGGTGCTAGGAGTGGGAGTGCTGGTGGTGGGAGTGCTGCTGGTGGCGCAGTTGCTGATGGGGTGTCTGGTGGTGGCGTGCTTGCTGGTGGCCAGCTTTTGGAGGCTCTTCCATTGGAAGAAGGAGAGTCCAGTCAGCACCAGCCAAGCTCTGACCCTAAACCTGCTCGGAAAAAACGTGTGGAGAAGCCACGTAATCCTCGCTTCAATGACCAGGAAAATAGGGCTCTTGTCACTGGCATTCTGGAGCACTATGACAGTCTCTATGGACATTTAGTAGGTAAGTGTAACTTTACATTTATTATTCAAATACATGTGATCCTAGGTCATCTGAGTTTTGTTCATATGCAAATATGGGTACACAATATCTTTCTATGTTCATTAGTGTGGAAACACAGCTTTTTATCATGCCTTACAAGGACAAATAAACACAGGCGGTCAATTTGCCAGAACTGCATACAATATGAATGCAACCTTGCTTACATGTATAGGTTTAGTAGTGAATGCTCATGTGCTGCACATATTACACATAAAACAGCATGTTTGCTATCTCTTGGAACAGCTAGCAGTGTAGGAAACTGGTGCTTATATTATTATTAATTTACCTCATATCTTTTATATGTTTTTCAAGGGCGGACAAGTGCAGCAAGCAAAAAAGAAATGTGGGACACAATAGTCATTGGTGTCAATGCCTGTGGGAATAGTGTCAGGGACAAGTATCATTGTCGGAAAAGATTTGATGATATTAGGTCCAAATTGAAAAAGAAAATACAAGACCAACGCGTGCATGCTACTGGCACTGGAGGTGGGCCCACACCACAACGTCTCATATTGACTCCATTGGAGGAGCTGCTTCGGCCAAAATTACTTACCGTCGTCGTGGAAGGCTTGGCTGGTGACCGTGACATTGGAATTTATCCGTCACAATTTCCAGCAGGTGATAAATATTACTGTACTAGGCGTGTCGTTGCTTACAGTTATTTTGCATATTTACACTGCTTTTTATACTGTCTTCACAATATAAGCATACCTGCATCTATATATGTATATGTCTGATTCTGTATATATATATCTCAAAATAGACATATATGTAGTAGTCCTACTAAAAGCAGTAACTAATATAGCACGTGCCATTGCGTGCTCATTTACATGTGAATTCCCAAAATGCATAGCTGCAGTGGAAGCAATTGATGGTGGGCGAAGATGGGGAACAACAGGGTAGTACACATGTGTAACACATGTTCATGAGAAATTATTAGTAGCTACAGGTACAGAACAGAAATATGTATCATATTATTGTGTATTTTATTGATTTTACTCCGACAAACATGACATTACTGCCTATTTTAAGCATGCATCAAAGAAATTGCATGTAACGGCCTACAAACATCACTGGCACTAACACATCTATAGTTGCTTATGAAAAGGTCCATTTTTGCTTTATGTCATATACAGACAGCATAATGAGGCACACGTATCATATGTTATGTCATTGTTTTCATAACTTAAACACTGCAGATGACTACTTAGCTCATCTACCATTGTGTTAAAGCAGCTGCAATTAATATCTCATCACAGCATACACTTCAACAGAGGGGGTGGGGTTCAGCACACACACTAATTACAGCCTCATTTCACGGTCAACTTAGTTCACACCATTTGCACCTGTTTCAAGTCATTGAAAGGTGTGGCTGATTAGGCTTTTTGGGGAAGGGAATACCTTTCTTACAACCTGAATAGCACAACTGAAGTTAATCACACTCATTTGAAAGCTTAACTCTAGCTACTAAATGCCCCAACAACTCATTACTTATCAAAGCGTACGTCACACATTAGTTCACTCATATCTATAGTTGAACTACTATGAAAGACACATTATCACACACTGCATGTGTTGTCTTGTTGAGTCACAGCCACATTCAGGTGTGCCACATCTTCGATTAATGTACCACACATATCCTCTACCAAAAACAACACTTTTTGCAATATGACCACCTTCATGATAACCATTGTGAATGGTCATCTCATGATAGTTATGTACATTATGATACTGATATCACTACACAACATATGATTTTTATGTACTCATTTAATCTATTTATCCTCACGCATTACTGCAGAAACATAGTATGTTGTATGTTAGGGAACTCAAAAATTCTAAGTACACAGGCATGTACAGTGTTATTACAACTATTTATGTTCACTTTCACACACATTTTCGGTTAAGGAACTGATGTTGTTAGTTAATCATAAATACAGAACATACAATAAGTGTTTGTTCAATATTTACACATGTAAATGTAAAACTTATGTTATTGTTATATATAGTTGCCCCTGGAGGACATGTGTCACCTGAGATGGAACAAGTGTCTTCACCTGGGTCAGCCAGCTCAACACTACTAGAAGGTGAGTGTATCATTTGCTGGCCATATAATATGTGCTCTTCTATATGTTATGTTGTCATGTGCATTATTTGTTTTGCACATCTTCTTTAAATAGGATTACTTAGTGTCAGTGAAAATTAAGTGTAAGGCAACATGTATTGTGTTAGTGATGTTAATTATCATGTAGGACTTCTGAGTTTAGAGCAACTTTTCATTCATTCATATTTCATACTGAGTCCAAACATTATTCGTAAGTCAAGGTAGTTTTTAATGAGGTTATAAAACGTATGCTAACATGTTAGGTGTTACTTAGGACACAGTACAATTACATAGTAACACAGCATACATTAACATGCCATTTAATAATGTGTACATTTCTTTTTAGAACATCATGGTGATGAGGATGATGAGTATGATGAGGATGACGCCACAGAAGAGACTGAAATACAATCATGTGACCATGAAGAGGTGCCAATAGAAACTGTTGTACCGCCAAATCGTCCATCAACTTCCACATACGATGCAATTGTAGCTTCAGAGGGAAAAATAGTGGACGCAGAAAATCGTCGCCATTCAGACATGATGACAGTGCTGGAAAGGATGATTGGACTGCAGGAAGAAACAGTATCACAATTGGCACATCTCCACAGAGTCTTCATTGAAGTGCCTAAACAGTTGCAAAAAATCAACACCTCATTCGAAGCATTAGTTGTTCAGCAAACACAAGCTAATTACTGGAGAATGACTAATGTACCACAATTCAACACCTCCCAGCCAGGATCTGTTCATGCAGGTCAGTTTTCACCACATTCATCTGATATTCATTCACCAGGCCCAAATGTTACCGGTCAAGTAGCAGACATTGCTGTGCAGGTTCCTGATGACATCCTACCGCTGCCATCTGTACAAATTCAGCAGCAGACACCTACAAAGGAGGCGACAAAAACAAAACAAGACACACATGAAACAGACCAACCATCACTTGTGCAGTGTCTACCAACTTGCTCACATGTGTCACTGGGCACAAGCCCTGTCCGTGAACAGTCACTACCCAAAAGCCCTGTAGGTGAGTCGCTGCCCAAAAGCCCTGTAGGTGAATCGCTGCCCAAAAGCCCTGTAGGTGAGTCGCTGCCCAAAAGCCCTGTAGGTGAATCGCTGCCCAAAAGCCCTGTAGGTGAATCGCTGCCCAAAAGCCCTGTAGGTGAATCACTGCCCAAAAGCCCTGTAGGTGAGTCACTGGCCACAAGCCCTGTAGGTGAGTCACTGGCCACAAGCCCCGTAGGTGAACAGTCACTGGCCACAAGCCCTGCCCGTGAAGTGCCAGAGGCCACTCAAAGTGGCTCTGTTGTGCCTAAAGTTGGTGGCAAAAGAAAAAGGAAAATTCAAGAGACAACAAGCAGGCCTGTTACTCGCTCGCAAAAGGAACAAAAAAAATAAATGTTATAATTCAGAAAATATGTCTTTGGCCTTGTTTTGTTGACTTCAGATTATCTAATTACTATTGTATGTATGCTGAAGACTGTGTTGTTTCCAAACTTTCAACTATGTTCTTGTACACGTGAAGTTTTGGAAATGTTAACACTCATAATTAATTGTGTTATAAATATTTATGTTGTAATCGTCTGTTCAGTAATGGTCCACCAGGAGCCAGTTGCTAAGTTTAGAGAAGCTGCCATTGACTTTGCAGCAAAACATTGCATTTGGGTGTGTTAATTGATGTAAGAATTGCATATGCATATTAGTCACATGCAATTATTAAAACACCTAAGTAAGTGCAAACATCTTTCTTGTACGTGTACAGCAGGATTATGTGTAAATTATTACTTACCTTTGCCTTGCTTGGCCATTGTAATTTTGTCCTTTAATCAGTTGTGTGTTCGTTTCTATAACATCTCAGAATGTATAATAATATATATATACACACACACACACACACACACACACACACACACACACTGAGTGAGTGTGAGTGTGAGTGTGTGAGTGTGTATATATATATATGTATATATATATATGTATATATGTGTATATATATATGTATATATGTGTATATATATATGTATATATGTGTATATATATATGTATATATGTGTATATGTGTATATATATATATGTATATATGTGTATATATATATGTATATATGTGTATATATATGTGTATATATATATATATATATATATATATATATATATATATATATATATAGTACTATATAAACTGGTATACACAAACTAATACACTTCATGCTTCCTTGTGAAAGCACACTATTTTAATAATACAGGCCTAATGTTTGAGAAATATCCTAAGTATGAGACTCTAACAGTATTGTGCTTAAACAAATGTTTATTACTTCATTCAATCATGTTTCTCACCATTTAAATAGGTTTCATACAAGGTATACTTAATGCCATCAATGTTGTGTGTACTCCTGCAATATAAAAAAAAATAAAATATTATATATAAATATATATATATTTTTATAAGAGATATATTTATATATATACTAGCTGAGAGACCCGGCGTTGCCCGGGATGTAATGTTCCCGTTCCTCTCTCTCCTCCCCCCTCTCTCTGTTTGTCCCCCATTCACATCAATCCAGTCCCCCCCCTCCCTCCCTCCTTTACAGCTTCATGTAGCGTGTGTGCGTCAGTCACTGTGTGTTTGCTCGCGCGTCAGTGAGTCTGAGGCAGAAACACAAACACACACAGACTGACTGACGCACACACAGTCAGTGTGTGCCTCAGTCAGTGTGTGCGTGCGTCAGTCAGGCTTTGTGTGCGCGTCAGTCAGTGTGTGCGTGCGTGCGGCAGTCAGTCAGTCAGTGTGTGCGCGCGGGGCGTCAAAGGCAGGGGGGGCGTCAAAGGGAGGGGGGGGGCGTCAAAGGGAGGGGGGGGGCGTCAAAGGGAGGGGGGGGCGTCAAAGGGAGGGGGGGGGGCGTCAAAGGGAGGGGGGGGCGTCAAAGGGAGGCGGGGGGCGTCAAAGGGAGGGGGGGGCGTCAAAGGGAGGGGGGGGGCGTCAAAGGGAGGGGGGGGGCGTCAAAGGGAGGGGGGGGCGTCAAAGGGAGGGGGGGGCGTCAAAGGGAGGGGGGGGGCGTCAAAGGGAGGGGGGGGGCGTCAAAGGGAGGGGGGGGCGTCAAAGGGAGAGGGGGGGGGCGTCAAAGGGAGAGGGGGGGGCGTCAAAGGGAGAGGGGGGGCGTCAAAGGGAGGGGGGGGGGGGCGTCAAAGGGAGGGGGGGGGGGCGTCAAAGGGAGGGGGGGGGGCGCCTCAAAGGCATGGATTCCTCCCCCTGCATTTCCTGCAGTGGACAGGAGGGGGGGGGGGGCAGTGGACAGGAGGGGGGGGGGGCAGTGGACAGGAGGGGGGGGGCAGTGGACAGGAGGGGGGGGCAGTGGACAGGAGGGAGGGGGCAGTGGACAGGAGGGGGGGGGCAGTGGACAGGAGGGGGGGGCAGTGGACAGGAGGGGGGGGGGCAGTGGACAGGAGGGGGGGGGCAGTGGACAGGAGGGGGGGGGGCAGTGGACAGGAGGGGGGGGGGGGCAGTGGACAGGAGGGGGGGGGCCGTGGACAGGAGGGGGGGGCAGTGGACAGGAGGGGGGGGGGCAGTGGACAGGAGGGGGGGGGCAGTGGACAGGAGGGGGGGGGCAGTGGACAGGAGGGGGGGGGCAGTGGACAGGAGGGGGGGGCAGTGGACAGGAGGGGGGGGCAGTGGACAGGAGGGGGGGGGCAGTGGACAGGAGGGGGGGGGCAGTGGACAGGAGGGGGGGGGGCAGTGGACAGGAGGGGGGGGCAGTGGACAGGAGGGGGGGGCAGTGGACAGGAGGGGGGGGGGCAGTGGACAGGAGGGGGGGGCAGTGGACAGGAGGGGGGGGGCAGTGGACAGGAGGGGGGGGCAGTGGACAGGAGGGGGGGGCAGTGGACAGGAGGGGGGGGCAGTGGACAGGAGGGAGGGGGCAGTGGACAGGAGGGGGGGGCAGTGGACAGGAGGGGGGGGCAGTGGACAGGAGGGGGGACAGGAGGGGGGACGCAGTGGACAGGAGGGGGGACGCAGTGGACAGGAGGGGGGACGCAGTGGACAGGAGGGGGGGGCAGTGGACAGGAGGGGAGGCAGTGGACAGGAGGGGGGGGCAGTGGACAGGAGGGGGGGGCAGTGGACAGGAGGGGGGGGGCAGTGGACAGGAGGGGGGGGCAGTGGACAGGAGGGGGGACAGGAGGGGGGACGCAGTGGACAGGAGGGGGGACGCAGTGGACAGGAGGGGGGGGCAGTGGACAGGAGGGGGGGGCAGTGGATAGGAGGGGGGGGCAGTGGACAGTGACACACACACACACACACACACACACACACACACACACACACACACACACACACACACACACACACACACACACCTCAGTTGATGCGCCCTTTCTTTAGTTCCGTTTGGCGCCGGAGGTGGGGAGCGACACCTACCTGTACTTCCGGGCGCCGCCGCCGTCTGACTCGGCGCCGCGAGGGAGGAAGGGGGTCCGCCATCTTACGCGCCGCGTGGCAGCTGCGGGAAGCGAGGTGATTTGGAGCGGGGAGGGGGGAGAGGTGATTTGGAGCGGGGAGAGGTGATTTGGAGCGGGGAGAGGTGATTTGGAGCGGGGAGAGGTGATTTGGAGCGGGGAGAGGTGATGCCGCTGGGGAGGGGGAAGAGGTGATGCCGCTGGGGAGGGGGAAGAGGTGATGCCGCTGGGGAGGGGGAAGAGGTGATGCCGCTGGGGAGGGGGAAGAGGTGATGCCGCTGGGGAGGGGGAAGAGGTGATGCCGCTGGGGAGGGGGAAGAGGTGATGCCGCTGGGGAGGGGGAAGAGGTGATGCCGCTGGGGAGGGGGAAGAGGTGATGCCGCTGGGGAGGGGGAAGAGGTGATGCCGCTGGGGAGGGGGAAGAGGTGATGCCGCTGGTGAGGGGGAAGAGGTGATGCCGCTGGGGAGGGGGAAGAGGTGATGCCGCTGGGGAGGGGGGAGAGGTGATGCCGCTGGGGAGGGGGAAGAGGTGATGCCGCTGGGGAGGGGGAAGAGGTGATGCCGCTGGGGAGGGGGAAGAGGTGATGCCGCTGGGGAGGGGGAAGAGGTGATGCCGCTGGTGAGGGGGAAGAGGTGATGCCGCTGGTGAGGGGGAAGAGGTGATGCCGCTGGGGAGGGGGAAGAGGTGATGCCGCTGGGGAGGGGGAAGAGGTGATGCCGCTGGGGAGGGGGAAGAGGTGATGCCGCTGGGGAGGGGGAAGAGGTGATGCCGCTGGGGAGGGGGAAGAGGTGATGCCGCTGGTGAGGGGGAAGAGGTGATGCCGCTGGGGAGGGGGAAGAGGTGATGCCGCTGGGGAGGGGGAAGAGGTGATTTGGAGAGGGGAGAGAGGTGTGTGTGTGTGTGTGTGTGTGTGTGTGTGTGTGTGTGTGTGTGTGTGTGTGTGTGTGTGTGTGTGTGTGTGTGTGTGTGTGTGTGTGTGTGTGTGTGTGTTATTTATTTTTTTGGACCTTTGGCCCGTCACTCCGCCTCAGGCCAATGAGAGGTGTGGGGGGCGGGCCAAGGGGGTGGTGTGAGTGTGTGAGGCCAATGAGAGGTGTGCGGGGGCGGGCGGGCCAAGGGACCAATGAGATTGCCGCTAGGGACACCGGACATCCAGCAGGCAGGCATGCATGCATGCATGCAGGCAGGCAGGCAAACATACAGTGCTTTCACTAATATAGTATAAGATATATATATATATATATATATATATATATATACACACGTATTTAAACTCATGCAGACAGGGAGTTAACCAGACTTTCACATACACACAGAAATGTAAGCGGGGAAAAAACATTTCTTTTTGCAGGTGTGTTTTTACTGATATGCCTGGCTAAGAAATATTTTCACACACTGGTCTTTGTTAGTTTTCAAAAAAACACTATGTGAACGCATTCACAGTCTAGGGATGTTTTTCACAAACGAGATAAAAGAAGGAGAAATGTTTCTCCCACAGTCCCATATCACGAACCACAACTGTTAACCCAATTAGACAAACAAATCCAATTGGCGTTTGAAATAAGGAGTCAAAGTAGTTACTTTTGTTGACCTTGACAAGGAAAAACAGGAGTTTGTTAGCCATTCAGCACATTCATTTTGATGAGCAAATAACACAGACCTGCACACAGCTTTTGTGCTACTCAGACATGGCTGATGAATTCGTTAACAATATTAATCCCCTTTTAGGGTATAAGTACATGATCTGTGAAGCCATCTTGAACAGTCGCGGACAGAAAGCAAGCACACGCCAAATCGATGATTTCATTCGAGCAAAATATCCTTATTACCAAGACCGTAAGCATGCACGGAATTTTAATTCCTCAATAAGATTCACTTTATCAAGTAATGACTTTTTTGAACGTGACCAGGATAAGCTACAACACACCTATGGTTTCTGGAAGATTGCCCCGGAAAAACAATTTATCCTGAAAGACGGCACTTATATTGTCGTGAAAGGCATATTTATTCCTAATGGCAATAGCAATGTATCCGCTACTACTGATCCGTTTGAATCGATACGTGCTGCAATATCTGCAGCCTCCATTCCTGAAACCCACATTGTACAAGAACAAAAGTACTATGATTATGTACCAAGCCTTTCAGCTGAAAATGCATTGGAATGGGAACCGGAAGAAATGAACCTACCTCCCGACCAATTATTTGAAGAAAGCAGTGGCGATTCCTATGAGCGCATCCTGGAGGAGATATGTGCCATACTGGATTCAGCGGTTGGGTTAAGCGTGGATGAAAATGGCTTGCATTTCTGGAGCGACCAGTTGCAGCCAGGCGAAGAGTTAATTCTTGAAGAATGGTAAATATAACAATCGTTATGCGTTGACTCTGCGTTTAAATTTTTTTTTTTTTTGTAACCACCATTTTCACTTTCAATGCGTGGATACAGCGTAACATTGCAGACTGCATAACATGTAGCGATCACAAACAAATTGTTTCCTAATACAATATAGTAGGACCTGAAAGAGTAGTACACATTGCTGACGGAATAAATATACGTACTTTCCTATCCCTTTAAACATATTAGCAACATTTTACCATTACTCTAACACATACCTGTTTTGTTATCATGCAACATCTACAACATTGAAAACCGGGTCCACCACGTATGACGTGGGACCCTTGTCATGGGCCAAGGCGTCCTTAAAAAGGATTAGTGATGTAAGTCCCGCCCCCAAGCGACGTGCGCGCCTCAAAGCCTATTGGCTGTCATGTTTTGTTATAGTAACGGTAACTGCAGTGTGTGATGCGTGCGGCTCAGTGTTTGTAGGCGTACCCTGGGCGTTAGCCGAATGTTAATTGAGTGGGAGGAGTGTTAGCGTGCGTTTCACGCTGGCTTAACATGACGTCACACGTATTGCATTTGCGCATTGTGTTATCGGCCGTGCTTTCTGTTCAAACACGTCTGTTTAAAAAGAATACAGATGTACTCGTTTAGAACGAATGTAGTTTCGTCTTCATTGTATTTGAAATAAAGATGTTATGTTTACTGGTATTTTCAACATGTATTGAACGCACAACGTACGCTTTGTTTTGCGCATGCGCTAACAGTTAGTGGAGCCAAGCGTGAAGTGCGTGCGCACACAAAGATGTGCGCGCACATCTTTCAGTATACAGGCAACGTTCACTTCTTATACATAGTTATGCCTGCTACAAATTTAAAGAAACATTACATACTGATGAACAGTTTTACTTCTAACATATAAGTGACTGACGTGTGTATCTACACAATCATATAGAGCTGCGTAACGCGTTGTCACGGATGCATATCTAGTAAGGTGCCATCTTTGACCATCATGTGTTTGCTGTATTTCAGAGATGTCGGGGAAGATACAATCGGATCAATGTATGATTTCAGAAGAGTCTACCTTTATATGAGATGATTGTGAGGAGGAGCCACCGACTACTATACTACATATGGAACTAATTTTATATTGCTTGCAGCGCTTATTAACAAACAATTAAAAATGTGATACCCTTATGCCTATATTGCATAAGCACTTAATTAACATAATGATGTTGCAAAAGAGTGCCTCATGACTTTTTATTGAGTGTTCTTTAATGACTACTAACATTTTATGACATGGTGTGTTTTATATATAACAACCATTCCCACTCTGCTAACACATTTGTGTATTCTAATATGTAATGGAACGTATGACTGTCGAAACTATGTAACAATAATAATAATAATAATAATATGAGCATGTTCATGTATAGGGCTGCTAGTTGTACGCAGCGATTTACAGACACATGTTTCAGCCTGAGGTCCCTGGCCCGTGGAACGTACAAATGTTTTTTTGCCGCCTGAGGCACAGGGAGATAAAGTGACTTGGCCAAGGTCACAAGGAGCCCACACCGGGAATTGAACCAGACTCCCCTGCTTCAAACTATCAGTGCCAGTGTGTGTCTTTACTCAGTGAGCCACTCCTTCTCCCAATGTAAAGGACACTTACAACCAAGTAGCCATTTATTTTTAAAATCTCTTGTTACATGGGTATGTAGATAAAATGGTTTGGGACTGTAGCAAATAATGTTACTGGCCAGATGTTATGGTCCCCTCCAATGCATGATGTTCTGAATATGACATCACCATCATGTTATGAAGTACGTTTCTGTGTATATTTCATTAACCTAACTAACTATAGTTTACTGTGTTTATTAATCGTTTAGAAATACATAGTATAGTCAATATGATGATATAAGCTACCATAATAAAGCTGGTGTTATCATTTGTCGGTGTTATACATGGATCCTACACCAATTGATAGAGACACAAACAGTTGTCTTAAAAAGTGTGTCTATGCTAGTGATGAATGTGCTCCCGTAAGTAAACAAATAAGTACAGTTATCCCCTTTTCTCCAACCACCTCTATATTACATTAATGGAAATTATAAGGAAACATACATAAAATGTGATGAAATGTGAGTAATCATTTTGTAATACAATGCACATGAAAGCTCAAGAGTAGCTAAATGCATATACATGATACAGAAAGTACATATATGTAACATTTGTGTTTAAACCAATATGTTGGGTTTTTAGTTCCAATAATTATAGGAAGATTGAGGTAGCCACATCTTATGAGAGATGTCAGCAAATATACATACCATGATCAGTCATACTGGAGATATACCTATAATGCAAAGGAACAATATATAAATTGCAAACATTGACATGCCATCTTCAGTACCGTAAACAACACAGCAAAGTGTGTATTTGGTGTTAAATGTACAACACCATGTATATTTCATGACATTCAAAATGTAAATCAGCCTGGTGTACACATCATATGGATGTACATGTTACACTGCACCAATAACATTGTATGTAAGCATACTAGAAGCATGAATGATTATGGGCATAATATGTGTTTTGTCTTAGCATAAGGAATAACACAATGCTAAAATATTATTGCTTTGTTACCCAAGTTGTATTCACATACACACAACTAAAGTACAATTGAAGAGGGATTATATAACCTGTGCAACAATAACATACCGGTGCCACATCCCTTTGTGCACACAGCAGAGAAAAGAAAGGTGTGCAACCCATATTCATCTGTGTCCTAACAGAAGGTTATACTGCACCGACACACTTTATTCGAGCAAATACCCGGTATGTACCTGGCAGATAGCTGGAATAAGCCACTACTAACCTCTGACAAGCCCCGTTGCATTTGCCTTCCCAGCCTGGGTTCATGCCTGGCTGATGGGCGGCTGATCTGTTAAATGATAATGATTAGGATTTAATAGGCTGCAATGCTTCGCGTGTCTACCAGATGGCATAAATTCATGAATTGTAATGCAGTTTATATATATATACTGTGCAGTATTGCAGCCAGCGGGAATAAAATGCTTCAATCCCTGCTTGGAAAATAACTCAATGTACTCGGGCAGAAAACAGTCACAAACCTCAATACACCCGGGTATACCCGAATTCGTGGGACTAGCCAAGCTCGAATAAAGTGTGTCGCCAGTGTATAAAGAAACATTATTGTTAATATAACATAATTAAACTATAAAAGTAGTACTAGGAACATATGAGTTTGTACTTACAAGAAAAAAATGAATTGATGAGATTCTGTCGTGTCTGGCCACCACTGGCTGTTTGTTCATTTTCAGCAGCTACATGGGTGGGATGCTCGTCTACCAAAGCCTCAGCTAGGTCTGACTGTACATTGTGCCTGAGTGCAACATTGTGCAAAATGCAACAGGCAAGGATAATATCAGACACTTTTTGATGCTTGTATAGAAGAGCCCCACCAGTTCTGTCCAGACACCTAAACCTGGTCTTGAGTAGGCCAAATGTCCTCTCTATAACAGATCTTGTAGATATATGGGCTGCATTGTACCTGTCCTCTGCTTCAGTTTGAGGGTTTAGCACCGGAGTCAAGAGCCACGGCCTAATTCCGTATCCTGAGTCACCTATAATGAATGGAGCACACATAAGCTGACATTAGTGATCAAATTGTACAATGCCAACATTCCTAAATCAACATGTGTTTTGTGTTAGAACATGTAAATATGTACTCACCCAGCAGCCAACCAGGTTCAAAATGTCCCTCTTCGAACGCATGGAAGACTGAAGAGTTCCTCAGGATAGAGGAATCGTGACTGGAACCAGGGAACTTGGGTACCACATGCATTATCCTCATCGTGGCATCACATACCACCTGTACATTGAGTGAATGGTAGTGCTTCCGATTGCGGTACACATGCTCACTCTGACTAGGTGCAATCAAAGCAACATGTGTGCAATCGATTGCACCCAGCACACATGGTATCCCTGCTATATTATAAAAGCCAGTCCTGACTTCCAGCCACTCTGTCGCCTCTGTAGGAAAATGAATATAATTCCTAGCGCGTCTATTGAGTGCATAGAGAAACTGGGTCAAGGCCCGCGAGAATGTAGATTGCGAGACCCCGCCCACTATGCCCACAGTTGTCTGGTATGACGCGGAAGCAAGATAATGTAATGAGCACAGCATTTTAACAAGCCCAGGGACTGCACGACCTCTGGCTGTGAAAAAATCTAAATCCCCCCTTATCTCCTCATAAAGAGCTAAGATTGCTGCTGAACTCAAACGATAGCGACTTACAATCTCCTCCTCACTCATCCCATCTAACAGGGTTCTCTCCCTGTACAGACGCGGACGAGGCACAAGTTGTCTCCTCTGTCTTCTCCTCTGATCTCCTGTCCCTCTACCTGTCCCTCGGCCTGTCCCTCTCCCTGTCCCTGTCGTATCCGCGTCACTGTCACTGTCCCTCGGTGTGTCCCTCCCTTGCCCTATATGATTGTCTTCATCATCAAGCATGTCATAGAAAAGAATGTTCCTCCGTCTCCTAAACATTCGCAACATTTTGAAATGAGTAGCTGTGAATGAGCAGGTAATGTGCGTCCTTTAAATAGGTATGTGATGATGTCAGGTGACATAGTAAAATGCAAGGTGTTACATTAACATAATAAAGTACTTCTGTGGCAAGCTGTGTGCACTTGTTGTTCTAAGTATTTGTTGTGTGTATTCTGCAGGGAATGATGATATTTGGCAATGATGTGACGTGAAGCTTTGTACAAAGATTGCTTGCAAATAAATAGTTGCATGTGCAATGCATGTAACACTTGTGAACGCAAGAGTCAGTCATGTAATGAGACAAAAAGGCTGAGATTGACGTGGGAAAAGTTTTGTGTAACATGTGTAATTATCCATGTTATTGTGACATGTTGGCAACAATGAATAGTCGTGTGCATATGCATGCATTTGTGTAAGGAGGATAGTTGGTATAGAATGAGTTTACAAGGTGTCCCAATGATGAATTACTGTACATGTGTGTATAAGTTAGGTTGAAGTGCTTGTAATGCAACGGTTACAATGTAAACATGCAATGTGATTGAGCGTCCAATAAGTGACGTCATGAAAATAGGGAGGACCCAAAAGTATATGTAAACATGAGAAGACAGATGTACATGAACGTTTAAAGATGCGTGTCACATTACAAGCATTGTGTAATGTAAAGGAAGATGAATATACTGTGTATGAGTGACATGTGTGACATGTGTGACATCATGTAAATAATTGTCGCTGAGTTGAGTAAAATGTGTGATATGATGTGAGGTTCTCCTTTAAGAGTGTAGTATAGTATTTTCCCTTGCCACATCATCACATGATGAGTAATGTGACCCGCAAATGCTGCAAACATGTAAAAGTCGAATGTTATGCAAATAAGACACATCAGCTGTGACACAATGCAGGGAATGCCCCCACACTGTAATGCAAATCCCCCTTGTATTGTGAGCAATGAAACGTAAACAGTACTATACTGTTATACGTCCCCGCTCCATTGACTTCCATTGATGTACAGAAGATTTTTTTTTTCTAAGTGCCGTTCCGGCAGCCTTAGCGATCGTTCTCCCGTCCAAAATGCCAACTTTAGTTGGCGGGAGAAATCGGCCATAACATCTCAATTTCGTAGTGCCGATCAGCCCCGATAAGCTGTTTTTTTTTGTTGAATCCAGCCGATTTAAAAAAGTGGCGATCAGTGTCGAAAACAGGCTTATCGGCAGGCGACTGGCCATAACCAAATTATCGGCTCCGAAACCTGGCGATATGAAGCACTTATCGGCGCTTACTGAATCTCAAACCCAATTTTGGCTATAACATGGCCATATTTCCCTTATCAACGCTTACTGCATGAGGCCCCTAATGTCTAAGCACGAGCTTCCTTGCCCCTTCTATACCATTTGAAATCACCCCTCAAGCTCCTTAAAGGCAGTTGATAATCTATTGGATGTTAACAAGCCTTACACAAAAAGAAGTATTACAGTGACAACAGAATTATAAGCTGAAGCTTTAGAACATTCAGATACCAAGTTTTCTGGTCGAAATTCGGAGTATTAATGGCCAATGCTCAGAAGTTTGAACCACTAACAAATGCCAACAGGAAAATAAAGGTTAGCATTAACGTAGAAACAAATTTAGTCTATATTAGTATCTGGTCATAATGCCCGGACTAGAGTAGTGGAAGGTCCGAAATTTGAACTCAGGGCATTAAAGGCAAAGTAATGCCTGGATCTAAAAGGAGCAGTACCTAAATGTACTACACACGTGTCGCAATATGTATAATAGTATGTATGCCAAAGCAGTAACACTAACATGTGATATAACAACAGAGCACAATATGGTTAATAAGGAGGGGAGAGCCATGTACAGATTACAGGGACATGTTATTTCCCTTAATGCTTTCATTTAGATTGTAATAACACTTTTAATCAAAGGTTAGCGTAATTCGGAATTGTAATTTTGCACAATGCATTAGTGGCACAATTAAGAAGAAGAATTGGTTTCAATTAGCCGGTGGTAGAAAGCTTGTAGTGTGTTGGACTGTTTCAGGAATGGGGTAACTGGAAGGTGTAAAAACATTGTACATACATGTGCATAAGACTTGGCATGTGCTTAGAAAGAGTAGTGAGGGGGCCCAGAGAAAGAAAAAACAGACTCTGCATCACAGCTCCACTGATGTAAATACTGTATCACACTTACATTTTATTCAATACAAAAAAAGAGGAGAAAAAAGTTATTCAAACATTCATGTTTAAAAACATTAAAAAACACAAAAAATTCCCATGCTTGGTTACAAGTGACATTACATGAACATTATTTACAATGAATATATATACATATATATATATATATATACATATACATATACATATACATATATATACTGTATATACATATATATATATATATATATATATATATATACACACACACACACACACACACACACACACACACACACACATATACATACACATACACACACACACACTTGGCAGTTCGGACACAAATCCTGCGGTACATTGGGGCACAACACGAGTCGATACTGAAATGATGCCGGCGTACGAGATAAACTGGGGGTAAGTGTTCAGAGAAATGTGGCTTACTCATTGTTCTAACATTTGAAGCCAACATGTACACAATAAGTTCCCACAACCTTCTGGTCCCTGATACCCTGATACACAGAGAGATGCAGTGATAAAGTGCACAGATCTTATGATGGCTGGTCTCCCACTTCAGAGGCCAGATCATTAACCATACGGATACTCATAATCTTCTACACATTGTGTACTTTATTTAGATTCAATGTACTGACTTTGAAAGCCCTTTTCTGCCTGAGGGCTAAGCAACAAGTTGTGTTACAGTGCCGCGCAAGCCCCTGGGGCTGCAAAGGAATAAGCTGGTCTCTAAAGGCAGCGTAGTTCAGAGGGTACTTTATATTCTGTTGGAAGGAATGTTTCCATTCATTGGATCTTCCCATTCTGTATTGAGCGGCAATATGGTGAGTGCTGTCAAGGTGGAGAAAAAAGGTCCTTGTAGAGCAGTGGATCCCAACACCAGTCCTCAATAACCCCCAATTGGTCTGGTATTAAGGATATCCCTGCTCCAGCACAGGTGGCTCAATCAGCGGTCCAGTCATTTTGATTTGAACATCCTGTGCTGAAGCAGGGATATCTTTAAAACTTGATCTGTTGGTAGTTCTTGAGGCTTAGCGTCGGGAACCAATGCTTTAGAGTGTGTGCATGGGAAAAAAGCTAAGACAAAATAACGCCACTCACATTGTTAAAATAGAACAATACTGCATGTATTATTCTATAATCATGTCAATCAATGTTCCTGCCCCAATGATGGTCCCCTCAGGGACAGAAACATTTCGATTTGTATGGTGATACATATATTACCATCTAAGCAATGTGAGTGCTGGGTGACAGAGTAAGCAGGACTGACTTTGGGGAGCATAAAAATCAGGGATTATGGGGGTTATTTACTAAAGTCTCCCGGCTGCAAAACTGGAGAATAATCAGATCTAAAATAAATATTTATGGGGGTGTATGCACGGCTCTGATAATCTCTGTAAAATTCAACTATAAACCGATATTTCAGGCCCCATATAAGACAATTTTGGCTGGTCTAGATCACCATACAAAAGTGGAAGGAAGCGCTAAACACTTTGCCAAATAAGGGATATACAAATAAATAAAACACTAGTAGAACCACTTATAAAATGTACTCAATAAACAATAAAAATAATAGAACCTAAGAAGAATAAATGAATCGTGTATTCGTTAAAATAATTAATAAAACAGTTAGATTCCAAGATATTAGTCCTGCAGATCTACAGTCCAGATTAGGGGATTTCGTGTTCCCCTCACAAGGTTAGCAGAAAGAGTTAATCTGGGCGTTTGGGCACAAAGGGCGGCAACAAAGGAAAATAAACTGTATATGGAAGAAGCAGTTTCTTATAAGGAGATACTTAGCTTGAGAGTCTGTTTGAATTTGAAGACTTCTGCAGTCTCAGCAAATGGGGAACTGCACCTTAATGAAGGAGTACATAGAACAGCATGGCATAATAACGTTTTAATAAGATTAAAAGAAAAAGAGGATTGCGCACACAATTTTATGTTTGTGCGTTTGCAATCATCTTTTTTAATCTTAAAAATAATAATAATAGAATACGTGTGTAACTCATGTAAAAAGATATCAATGACTCTGTACAGTACTTTGCAGTTACCGCAGGTGAATAAAGACATCGAGAGTTGCAGAGCAGAGATGGCACGTGGCCATTGTAAGCACACTGAAGGCCGAGCTTCGTTATCTTTAGAGTGCCAATACTTTGATTCCTTCTTTAAGCCGATGGAACTGGCAGCCACTCAACTTTGTTCCCAACGAAGGCTGGACTTCAATATTGTTACAACTCCAAGAAAGCCACAATACATGTCACAGTTTTATCTCTGTTAGAAGAAGTCCCATTTTGTACCAGGATTATGCGTTTCAATTGGACCAAACTGACAGCCCTGTGTCTATATCAGCTTCACTGATTTCTCATCACCAAATTCCCATTGTCTACATGTGTCCATCTGCTCATGTTGTCCTCTTTGCTGTAAAACAGATTCACTTAGTGTTTTCCCACTTGAAGCTGTGATGAAATGTCTTCGAATTCCAATTTCTTTGTGCTTACAGCTGCTGTGGGATCCCTTGCTCTTTACAGCCTGTAAGAAAATAGACATTAATGTTACTAGAGGAAATTGGAATCTCTATTTGATTGTGTCCATTGAGACAAACAGTTATTCTTAGTTATCAAAAATGCCAATCTTCAGGGTATGCTAACAATTAAAATGCAGGCTACGCACTCATAAGGTAATAAGTGAGAACAATGCGCTTTGATCTGTAATGTTAGTTAAGAAACTGAAATTAGCAGAGCGTTCGAAGTTTACTGCGATTCATTACTAACCCAGCATCTTGTAGAACAGCCCAACTCTGCTATTAATCCCTTTTGTTTTTCTGTAGTTGTTTTATACAGAAGAAACATCTACACGTTTTGTATTGTAGCATGGCTGTCTTTTTAATGAAAAGTTATATTTTGCTAAATTATTTATTTATTGAGTTGCCATTTTTTTTATTAATGGGTCTGCAACAATTTGTTCTGCAATGTGGCAAATTCCTATAGCATTTATAGGGTTTTTATAACTAATGAATACTTATGTAACCGCATACCAGTTGCTACATTTTTTTCCTGTGCAAGTACAAGGATATCATTTGCAATATCACCATCACCTTCATCATCATCATCATCGTTTATTTTAAATACAGGCCTCCACTTAAGGGGACATCACAATACTTTATAATTCAATACAATTATTTGGTTACACGAGACAGACAGGAAAAGCCAGAGCTATAACAATAATAATTAATGGTTACATTAAATCAACAAAGGTTATACACATTCAGTTATACACATTCATTTCATGAACAGTCAGAGATATGATTATGGGCATAAGTAACACTTACAGAAAGGGTTACATTTGTGTTGGAAAAGCACTCTTTTCCTGGTAATGTACAGGTGAATAAAAGCTTCAATCAGACTTAGAACTTTGCAACTAATATTGACAGATTTATTATAAATCATTCTTCCTGGTATTGCACAGGTTATTAAGAATTTATATTAGTGTTAGGGACCCCTGGAAATGTGGTCTGCCGTGCAGTGGCTCAGGGGCTTACAACAATTTTGGCCAAAAATGTTAAACTAAAAGACCATTTTATTTAATAGATATTTATACATATATATTTAGGCATTGTACCGTGTATGAGTTTCAATGGATGTGCACTGAGCTCTGTTTTTGTTTTATGTTCTGTCTCTGGTTTTAAATATAAAATATAACTTTTATTGGCATTACATAAAACATATATTACCAATAGTGTAGGTGTAACAAAAGTTAAAAGTAAGTATGACGAGCTGCCTATCACCTTTTCTAAATAGTTAAACACTAAGTATCTCGTTTAATTACTTCACCATTAGCAGATTTATACCTTGGGACTTATATACTGGCACTACTTATCAGTGCATGGTACTGGTGACTGACTCCACCCCTGCTGTGCCAGTTTATATGTGTGTTTGTCTGAGTATGATTACACTTGCACCTTCACCTATGCTGTTTAGGTGCTGTGGTAACTCTTAGTGTAGGTATTCATCACCATTACACCACTCAGATTAATAGGGGAGTACCCAGTCCTTGGTATATACCTCTATCAGATTGAGTTTGAGGTTACAGTATATTAGACGCATGGTAGTAATTCAATGCACTTTACCAGATATAATTGCCATATGTTATTTTCTGGCGCAATTTAGACCTGGTCTTAGATGGTTAATAATACCATTGCTGCATCTGCCCGCTGTATCCCATTTCATCAGTTAAACGAGATACTTAGTGTTTAACTATTTAGAAAAGGTGATGGGCATATCATACTTACTTTTAACTTGTTACACCTACACTATTGGTAATATATGTGTAACCCTGTTTCCTATTGAATACAGTACGCTACCAATGCTGTGTAACCTGTTGGCTCGCAGGGACTGAGCCTCTGCCACGGAGAGCCGGGGGCAGCTTGTATGAATACTGATACCTCTTACTTGGTGCAGCGCCTCCACCTGCGATGGCTCCCAGCAGAGTGGAAGTTGTTCCTCGCAGGACAATAATGTATTACACACACACACACAGCATATAAAAGTAACCGATGACTTTACTAACACAACCATAACCTTGCATATAATCAACAGGTATCCCTCCCTAGAGGAGACACTATACTACTGCATCTCGCAGGACGCGACCCCCTCACCGTGTACCCACACCGTGTCCAATTCCCACACTCAATATGGCCCCACCCCCAAAGTGAGGTATATGTGTGTGACTGCGCAGCCACTATGTTCGGATACGAATATATGTATACAGTTGGTGCACTTGATGAGGTTACCTGCCGAGCGCTCCAGCGCTCGGGCCTGCCAAAGAACTTCACAAAGGATCAGACGACGGATGGCTTCCAGGAATACTTCCCGGGGCGATCCCACCCGGTCGGCTGTTACTGTGCGGCCGAGGTCTGAGCCAGACCTCTGTTATGATAGTGCAACAGTCTCTGAATGTACAACTCTCCTGCTGGTTCTAAGGGGGCTGTGTCCTATCTGATGGCCAGTTCTTACTTCCGCTTCATTCTACGGGGACTCAGGGCCTAACTGGGCCGGGGTATGTGGCCTAGTGTAGGGGCTGTTGGCCTCCCTACACGTAGCGCTCCTCTTCCTTCCTCCTCCCGCTCGGTTCTGACCGGCGTGCTCCCCTGCGCAACCATCTAAACCTTCCTCCCGCTATTCCAGCCGCCCTATAGGCTCCCTGGCGTCACCTGGTCTCGCTATGGCTGCTGGGACTCGTAGTCCCGTGCCCTCCACCCTATAGGAGCAGCTCCTCTTTCACGGGCTCTCGCAAGCTCTTGCTGCGCATGCGCGACCTCTGCTCCCTCACCACCTCTACGGGCTCACCGCGCATGCGCGAACACCAACATGGCGGCGCCCTACTAATCGGGTCGCTGCGGAGCCTCCGATGTACCGAAGCACTCCCTGCACACTGCAACCTTCCCTATTCTCCCAGCATGCGGAGATAAGGGTAAGCCTGGGGGACCTGGCTACATATGTTTTATGTAATGCCAATAAAAGTTATATTTTATATGTAAGTGGTGTGCATATAAGTGAATTTTCTACTGAGCACTGTCTTGTGAGCTCATCATTTTTCCTATTGGTCAGATAGCACTAGAAGTGGATAAAATGGATCTTTGCATTATAAACCTCAACACAGGACTGAAGTATTGGTACAAAGAGAAAGGTGTAGTTTTTTGGGGGGGCTTAACTGCAAAGGGATATAGGAAGTGTTCTCCCAAGGGGGAGGGTATGGGCAGTGCAAATGAAGGAAGTGCTGCGTTCCAAGAGGAAAAAAGCTGACGGATGCTGGATCGCTATAAAAAAAATTACTTTATTCTGCAAGCTGCAACATACAAACTAACAGGGATCTCGAGAAGAACCTCTGACGCGTTTCGTGCATCCGTGCACTTTGTCAGGAGCCCGGATATACGAGGCTGCGCGCACCCTGCTTTAACCCATTATAAACTCATCATAGACTTTGCAATTCATGTGTTATTGGTCTAGCTCCACGGGTTAGGTTGTTAGTGGATTTAGGGGTCTGGACCCCCACTGATGTGGGTTTTCCAGACATCCCCAATGTACCAACTTTAAAAACACACCCTCAAATGGGAGCCTTAATGACCTTCTTGAGTTTTGGGCACTCACATTTATTCACCTGGATATACAAACAAATTAAGTTTTATTCTCAAACCTTTCTATTTTTGTGAAAACAACCGAAAATTATTCTGTTTATATTACGGATGTATTTGCATACTCTAGAGCCCTGATCTAGGAGGGTATCCTTCCATTTCTCTTGTATTGCAAAGAGAGAGAGAGAGAGACTGTATAAAATCTAGGAGGAAACCAAAGTCGTCAGAAAATGGTGTACGTGGCAATTAAATAGAATGTACTTACTAACTAAAGGACATTTTAATCTGCTAGATTTGTCACTGATACATATTTGACCAGAAGCTGGGACCTTGCACTGGCCTTTCATCAAACAGTTTATAAAAGTGGCCACCTTTGATGATGTAATATTGTACTTGGTAATCACAAAAGGGGACAAAGACCCATATTCACTTAGCAGTCTTGTGCTTATTATTGGTGACCTGCGTGGCTATGGAGGATTGTAAGGGGGAAAGAGGGAAAAAGCCAGTGATCCTAAAATCAGTGGTATGGAAAGGAATGTAAACACTGCTAAAGAATAGCACCAGTGAATATCTGAAACCTAGGAGCTCAGAAGATGCAAATCAGCATCATTTAACTGAAAGAAGATCAAGTGAAACACATCTAATGAATGTACGCAGTTGGGTAAACAGAAAGCCCTTGACAGGCTTCTATATAGAAAAGTACTAAATAAGTTACAGGTCTCTGGCTAGAGGATAGACAGCAGAGATTTCATAGGGAAAGGTCTGGTGATTATACATGTCACGGTAATGCACGGGGAGGCCAAGTGAATTGTCCATTATCACAAGCCGCGAAAGTAACCCAGGCAGGAACTGTAACGTGTCACGGGCCGGAACATAAATAAACAACTCTATTAACATGAGTGCCAACAATGTAACAGGCAAAAGTAGTAGGATGATCTTTTTATCACCATTGCAGCATTTAGGATTGTATTCTTACTGTGTACTGTATGTGGCTACTTTGTTATTTTATAAGAGGAAAGGAGAGGATGGCAGCCAGTGATATACAAAATAAAATTGCCAAATAAAAGTGCCACTCCAAGAGAAGAGGACATTTGTGACTACATAGGGAGGTTCATACTAAAGGTTTGATGCCATATCAAATGTGCAATCAACTAATGGAATTCAGGAGGAGATTACTATTGAAGGTCAAGTCAGTGGTGGGATCAAGAGACCTCTGCCCAGGGCAGATTAAGTCACGCTTTTTCAAACTGGCCCAGTCCATTAAATATTACCTGAAAAGCCTTCAGGAATTCTGGGTAGTTCGGTTTGTTCTTCTGACGTTCCTGCTTAGATGGTGGCATGGTCCTTAGGCTACCACTAAACTTGCTGAGAACAAATCTCTTCAGCATCACAATCACGTGTCCAATGTAGATTTATATCAGAAGCCACAATTCCACAAATAATGAGACTGCGCTCGTCTGTCCACTTCAAACTGTCTGTCCGGCCTTCTTCCCCCCGCAGCTCCAAGGATTGAGGATTGCTGCAGGGTTCGCAACTTTGATTTACATTGTTGTGATACCTAGCCTGCTATTGGATCCCTATCTAAGACGGTCCGTTTAGACGTTTATGCATCGAGAGCACAGCCCTAGCTAAGCTGTATACTCTGGCGAGATAGCCCACCTGACCTTACAGTCACTCACCAGGTTCACTTCCGGTTTGGTATCCGGCGGTGATCCAGGGGGTGTCGAGGAGAGGCCTACGTGGTGGTAGCGTCGGACGTATGTGGGGTCCTTATCGTTCGTGCAGCTGTATTCAATTGTACGTTTCTATGTGACAAGTGTACTATTAAATGTGGAACATTACCTAACGTCTTGCCCTCTCTGCGCTCCTACTTTTTTTTTTATATCAGAAGCCGAATGCTTATGTAGCTATATAGCCCCCTGGCTACTAAATTTCCCTGTCCTAGTACTGTCAGTTCTAGTAAGTGCTGGCAGTGCTAGGGTTAAGTCTCTTGCACATGGGCTTGTATATGAGATGGCTAACCAGAGAGACCCTAAGTAGCCAAGTGCAGGAGCCTGGCAGTTGGAGGCACATGTAAGGGGGGTGGGCTGACTAGGCTCGTGATGTCAACTAGGCCAGCCCAGATATTGGGGGAGAGGGATTAAACACTCCCCGGGTATAAAGGGTGAGGCTCCCTCCCTAGTGGTGGCTGTTCTCCCCCCTCTGGGGGAAGAGAGTTCTGAGCGAGTCCTGTTCTGCCTTACCCCTTAGGGGGTGAGGTCTGTCTGAGTACAGAGAGTAGCCAGGGCCCTGGCGGCTCTGCCTTTCCCCGTAGGAGAGAGGGAAGGATACCCCCGGGACAGGCTGCCTTATGATGAGAAGGAATATGTATGCTGTAAGGATGTATCTGTGCTGTGAGATCCCCCCAAACAAGGTGGGAGGGGGGGGGGTGAGGAAGGGGTATTGCTGCTGTAATACAATTTTCAATCCCTTCCCATATCCACTGTTTTCTGCATTAATTTGACTTTATACGACCAACTGAGACACATCATTCAAAGCTGCTGCCCTAATAACACAATTTTAGTAGTCTCTTGAAGCTTTAAAAGGTGTTTCATTAGCAGGTTTCCATTAGCTCCGGCCCCCTACCATTCAGGATGTGCATCCATTCCAGTAAAGAGGAACAGAGTATGTTAAGGTGTGATTAATAATAATATTACAGGAAATACTTACCTTGTGAGACTTTGTTGCAAAGTAACCAATGTGAGACATGAAAGAGAGAAGAAAAAAAAAACAGTGCATACGTTAGCACTTTATGAGACACATAATATTAAATAATAATATTAAAACATATTATGTGGTTTGCAAATAAACTTGCTATGTATGAGCAGCCGTGGCACTAAGAAGCAAGTTAAAGCACTCGCCCATGAAACACCTCATGTATTTAGATATTGAAAACCATGTGCAATAATAATGCAGTACTTAAAATGTGAGCAAAACAAGGAAAGAGGAAGCGCACGACTCTCATAGTGTGGTATTGTAAGTGTAGCCGTGACCCCTGATTCACCCCGAGGAACGGGAGGTTGCGCTTGCAAGGAGTAGTTGCAAAAGCCCGCGAAGGAGGAGAGTACATTTTGGCGGGAGAGGAGCAGTCCCTTGACCCAGCAGCCCTACTGGGAGGGTCAGGTGAGAGCGTTTAGCCTATGGGCAGAGGAGTTGCCAGAGATATAGGCAGTGGTTGCGCGCACGTGGCGTGGCGGGAGAGCTTCGTGGAGAGACGAGGAGACGGAGATACTGCGCGGGGAGGTTGTACCCCCAGGCACAGGCCAGGTGCCCCAGGCCCAGCTAGCCCTGAGTCACCGTAGAGACAAGCTGAGCTAGGGACCGCCTTAGTAAGGGTCTTACCCCCGAACTGTTAGTACTGTCCGGGACTATTCTGTCGATAGGGAGATCGGGGCTCAGACCCCCTTGGAGTTGCCAGAGTCCGAGAGGGAGCGCCCCGGACCCTAGCGAGGGAAAGAGCGTTGTCTACTCAGAGACCCTTTTCGAAGATCATGGCAGTTCCGAGCACCGGAGTGCTCGGCAGGTATTTCATCAAGTGCACCAACTGTAACTCTCATTCACCCGAGACATAGTGGCTGCGCAGTCATAATATATATATATATATAATGTGTACCTGCATACCGGAATGTCATGGCATGTAATGTATCGTGAGTTTGATCTACCAGTAAAAGAGATTGGTTTTAGAACTTGGTTGTGTAAGGGTAATTCTTGTATAAACGTCCTGCGAAGACTAGCTCCCCCTTTGGCGGGATCTGTCGCAGGTGGAGGCGCTGCACCTGACATATATATTGTACGCACCCCATGCTCTCCGTGGCAGAGGCTTAGGCCCTGTGAGCCAGCAGGTAACGCAGCACATAGTAACAGCTTGCCAGTGATAGGAAGCAGGGTTACATAAGTATAAACAATTGTATTGGTTTGTAAGAGAGTGAGTATCACATGTACAAGACAAATAAAATCAGACTTATCGTCAAGGTTTTTTAACTGGATCTGGGGTTCTTTCACTGCACCGCAGTCACGCATCTATTGTACAGGAAATGAGCTAAAATAGCCCCTAATCCGGTGCTCCAAAGAACCACCAGTGTGGTGTAAATGTAGCAACCAATATTGGCATCAAAGTCTCATAATGTATCAGCGGGGGTATTGTAATACCTGATTACAATGAGTCCTTCTGAGCGCGATCCCGTAAAGGTAAGTGTAGTATAATGATATGCAAGTCCTGTTGCTGGAGTGGAAGTAACACGCCTGAAGCCACGCTGGAACACGCCTCAATGCGCAATCACCACCCGGCAGCAAGGACTCCGATGCACACAATATTCAACTGGCTTACAGCAAAGCACTATAATGTTGCAAGTGAAGAGATGCACGGTACCGCTGGGCGAACTCCCAAGTTATGGGACATAAATTATCTTAAGTCAACTGCAACTCATTCTAAAATTGGAGAAATGATAGCTGCGGACAACCAGCCTTTTTCTATTGTCGAAAATGTAGGATTTATTCATCTTGTGCGATCATTGGAGCAGCGATACAAAATACCTTCAATAAAATTTTTTTTTACGCATAATATTATTCCAACAATTTACGATAAATGTTGTACAAAAATTCAGGATTTGATGAACATTGAGAAATCCCCGAACAATTCCATCTCCTTGACATCCGACACATCGACCTGCTCAGTGACTAACGAAAGTTTTTTTAAGCCTCAGTGGGCATTGGATCACTGAGGAATTTAAGAAAATATGCATTGTTTTAAATGCTCGCCATTTTCCAGGAAGGCGCACAGGTATTGCCCTCAGTGATGCATTAGGCGAGATACTACAACTCTGGAAGTTAAGTCCAAAAAAAAATAAACACGTATTGCTTCGGGACAACGCACGTAATATGAAAAGTGGGCTAAATATGACCGGTCTGACAAATGAGTCCTGCCTCATCCATTGTCTTCAACTGGTGTTCCGGGATAGCATATTTTCTGAAAAATCTATTGCAGGCTTCATATCAACGTGCAATAGTCAGTGTGTCTGTCCTGCGCTTCCGTGTGCAGAGCAGTGTTCTGAATGCATCAGACACTGGGGCTTCACACGAGGGAGCTCCGTTTTGCCTTAATAACAACCGGTGCAGGGGGGATGAAGCTGTCTTACCTCACCTGCACTCCGGTCTGGGGTCTGCTCCCTCGGCTGCTCCTGCGTGCCACCGTCTTCGTGTAGGCTGGAAACAATGGTGGATTCGGCGCAACTGCGCATGTCCGGATCAGAAAGACTCCTGAAATTCTTCAAACAACTTTATTGATGATGCACACAAGGGCTAACACCGCATTCTCCCCCTCTACGCGTTTCACCCTCACAGGTAGGGCTTCGTCTTGGAGTGGGGAGAAGCGGAAGCTGCCCAATTAAATACAGAAAAAAGCGCGCGAAAAACGGCATTATTAAAGTTTAAAACATTAACCCCATCAATGCCTAAGCCTATTAACATATTCCCCATATTACAACATCCATTGATTAGACTATCACAGGATTATTAAGGGAATACACTGTTATAAAGACTTGGAGTGTCCTTGCATTCATTGTCTACATGTATATTATTCTCTCTGGCTCTGGTTAATCATTGATGGTATATAATGAAATTAAAAGACTGCTGTAAATACTGCTAGTAACTGGTTGACTCTCTTAATACAATGTTGTATATGGCTTAGCAGCCACTTACTATTATAATGCGTGGTTGTATTTCTTTTCAGAAAAGTTATATACCACACAATAATCTAGCTATGAATATGTATATATGGGCTGCTTCAACATAAATTATTAAGCACAACCGGTTGATGAAAAAAGGAAAGGGGGGGGGGGGAGTGAAGGGGCAAGAACGGGGGGGGGGAAGGGGAAGGCGCATGAACCAGGGGAGAAGGGAAGGAGGGGGGGGGGGGAGGGGGAAGGAGAGGGAAGGGAAGGAGTGATGGAATGGGAGCAAGTTCAGAAACATTCACAGAAGCTCTTAAAATATGGAACAAAATTATAACATAATTTTAAAACCCTCCTATAATAGGATATAATGAATGCATATATCCCTGAAGCATATATTCCTGATAACTTTAAAGAAAACAGCGTAGATCCCAATCAATATTAAGTCCGTTGGGCTGTAGAGAATTTAAAGTATGGATCCAATGGGCCTCTCTCTGATGCAAGATCTTAGTTCTATCACCTCCCCGGGGGGGTAATGCAATGTGTTCAATGGCACAGCATTGAAAATTCTCCACAGAACCCAACGGACATTCATTGAAATGTATAGGAACCGGATGTGTCATGTCGTGATTCTTAATTAATCTAAGATGCTCAATGATGCGGATTTTCAGAGCCCTACTGGTGAGCCCTACATATTGTTTATTACATCCGCATTTTAGTAAATAAATCACAAAGTTAGTCTGGCATGACATAAAGGTTCTGATGGGGAATCTACGTGTTTCATCATAATTTGAAAAGTGTTTACTCCTAAGCATATTCGGACAGATTTTACAATGTCCACATTTAAATGAACCGATTAGTTTTGGAAATAGGGACAGTTTAGTTCTATTGCGGTTGGATGGTTTTAGTATACTGGGTGCCAAAAAATTACCAAGTGTAGCTGCCTTACGAAACACAACTTTGGGGCCTACACAGACCATCTTGCGCAGCAAGGGGTCCAAAGATAGTGTGGCCCAGTGTTTGTGTATTATTGCTTTAATGCAATTGGCTTGCTCACTGAAGTTTGTTATAAAAAAGGGGGTTTCAGTATCCTCAACTAGAGTGCCCTGTTTATTCCGGCTGACATTCATGTCAATTAGCCGTTCCCTATCCGTATCTAGCGCATTTTGATATGCCTGATCTAAATCTTTGATGTCATATCCCCTTGACAGGAATCTCTCCCTCATCTCGCTCACCCTGTGGACAAAGGACTCCAAAGTAGAGCAGTTCCTGCGTAACCGCAGAAACTGCCCCCTCGGAATACCCCTGACCAGAGGGCGAGCGTGACAGCTTTTTGCGTGAAGCAATGAATTCCTGGCATTTTCTTTCCTGAAAATATCTGATTGGATTTTGTTCTCTAAATCAATATACAAATTTAAATCCAAAAATTGTATTTGGTGTTTGTCATAAGAATGAGTAAATCTCAGGTTTAGTGTATTATTAGCCAGGTATTCAAAGAACTTCAAAAGTTCTGCCTCCCCACCACTCCAGATCAAAATCAGATCATCAATGTAGCGCTTGTAAAATGCCACATGATGTCTGAAAGGGTTAGAATCTCCAAACACGTGGGACATCTCCCACCAACCCATGAATAGGTTGGCATAGGAGGGGGCAAATGACGTCCCCATGGCTGTCCCACGTGTCTGGAGATAATACTGGTGATCAAATTTCTGTATTTAATTGGGCAGCTTCCGCTTCTCCCCACTCCAAGACGAAGCCCTATCTGTGAGGGTGAAACGCGTAGAGGGGGAGAATGCGGTGTTAGCCCTTGTGTGCATCATCAATAAAGTTGTTTGAAGAATTTCAGGAGTCTTTCTGATCCGGACATGCGCAGTTGCGCCGAATCCACCATTGTTTCCTTCATATCAACGTGTTGCAATATTGTTACTCATTTTAATCACTCGCAAGTAGCTTGTACGAAGCTGAAGGAGATGCAAACAAACTTTTCGCTTCCGCAGCACGAGCTGTAGCAACGAGGTGGAATTCTACATATCATATGTTAAAGAGGATTTCTGAACAAGGACCATCACATTATACTCATCTGATCATCTGATCACAACATTCCCAGCTCGACTGCTGACAATTTTAAGCTGATAGAAAAATGTAGTTGTACAATTGGAACAATTTTTCACCGTCACAGTCGAAGCCGGTGCAGACGAAGCTCTTATTTCAATAGTGATTCCAAATGTAGCGCTTCCTCGGCCAAACCAAAACGGCACCGAAACTATGCAAACAGAACTCCTGAACAAACTAGATGGAATTGTACATTGTATGTGTAGCCTTGACCCCGGATTCACCCCAATGAGCGGGAGGTTGAGCTTGCAATAGTAGTTGTAAAAGCCCGCGAAGGAGGGGAGTGCAGTTGGCAGGAGAAAGCAGTCCCTTGACCCAGCAGCCCTGCGGGGAGGGTCAGGTGAGAGAGTCCAGCCAATGAGCAGAGGAGGTGCCAGAGATATAGGCAGTGGTTGCGCGCACGTGGAGCCAGAGCTGATTGGAGAGGAGAGGAGACGGAGAGTCTGTGAGGGGAGGTTGAACTGCCCCGGCGCTGGCCAGGTGCCCCAGGCCCAGTTAGCCCTGAGTCACCTTAGAGACAAGCTGAGCTAGGGACTGCCTTAGTAAGGTTCCTGTCCCCCTAGTACTGTAAGTTTTGACCGGGACTATTCTGTCGAAAGTGAGGTCTGGGCTCAGACCCCCCTTGGAGTTGCCGGAGTCCGGGTGGGAGCGCCCCGTACCCTAGAGAGAGAGATAGAGCGGTGTTCACGTACAGAGACCCTTTTCGAAGATCGTGGCAGTTCCGAGCACCGGAGTGCTCGGCAGGTATTTCATCAAGTGCACCAACTGTATCATTCACTCACCCGAGACATAGTGGCTGCGCAGTCACCCATACACACATATAGGACCTGCTGTGAGCGGGAGGACTGATTTATAAGGATTGGGCACGGGGTGGGCTCACCCGGTGGCGGGTGTGGGGATTATTGTTGGCGTCCGCCGTGGCGCAGTTATTGTGGGCGTCCGCCATGGCGCTAGGAAATGTTGACGTCCGCTGTGGCGTGTTATATAATGTATACCCGTCTACAGGGATGTTATGGCATGTAATGTACCGTGAGTTTGACCTGCAAGTAAAAGAGATTGATTTTAGAACTTGGCCGTGTAAGTGTAATTCTTGCATATACGTCCTGCGAAGATTCACTCCCCCTTTGGCGGGAGTTGTCGCAGGTGGAGGCGCTGCACCCGTTATAAATATTGCGCGCACCCCAGGCTCTCCGTGGCAGAGACTTAGGCCCTGTGAGCCAGCAGGTAATACAGCACATAGTAGCAGCTTGCTAGTGATATGAAGCAGGGCTACATATGTGATCGCCACCGTTTTGAATCCATGTTACAAACTTACATTTTTAAAACCCAATGTACGCGTTCTTGCTAAAACTTGTATAATAAAAGAAATGAAAATTCTGTCTCCAATATGTGCAAATAATGGAAAAAAAATATGATGAACAACGAGAAGCTACAGGAGATAAAAATGATGACGGAAAAATGAAAGATGTGTGGGCTTGTTTAAATGACATTTCATTTGAAAATGAAAACCACTAAGAAGATTTTCCAACTGAGGAGTGTAATACGTCTTATTGAGAAAGAAGAGAGGCAATGTGAACATTTTCTTAAATGTACGAACATCCCTTATAAAGAAAATCCTTTATGATGGTGGGCAAAAAATGCCGCCATCTTTCCAGAATTGTCAAAATTGTCCAGACGTTACCTGTCAGCACCTCAAAGCAGCGTACTCAGTGAGCGGATGTTTAGTGAGGCAGGAATCATATACGAAGAGTGGAGGAATAAACTCCTTCCGCAAAATGCAGAAAACCTATTGTTTCTTCATCATAATCTCCCATGGTTGAATTTTAATTATTAACATTGTAACTGCAGTAAAATATTAAAATTGCAAAAAATTACAAATGTTAAAAGCTGGTACTGGTAGTCTTAAGTTAACCAGTCGTTATACATGGTGCGGTGAAGCGCTGACTGGGCAGTCCCTACCTTATAGCGTGCACTCAGTGCTTGCATACTATTAAAATGTGTGGCAACATTATTCATATTAATATTTCATATTATTTAAAATGTTAAAAACTGGTACTGGTACTGGTACTGTTAACCAGTTGTTTAGCATAATTATGATGCATAATATGTAACATGCATAAATAAAAACATCGTTTCTCTGAATCTGTCTTGCAGAAGTTTGAAAGCCAATAAACCCATAACCAGGGCCTGTAACTTGGGAAGCAGGGGGGCACTGCGGCTGAAATGAATGCGGTTCAGCGCAGGAGACCCCCTGCTTCAATACTCTGTTATTAAAATTAACATTAAAACAGCTTCATTACCTTAGCGGTTAGCCGCTAAGGCAATGAAGGGGTTAAGCCAGAGTACTTGGTTTATTGGGGGTGGAGTGGGTGGGTGAAAGGGGTACTTGGCCCAGGGTGGGTAGCGGGGGAGGGGGCTTAACCGCTTAATTACTATAGCGATTACTAAGCGCTAAGGTAACTAAGGGGTTAGTGGGTAATAGGAATTTTGCCCATTAGAGTGTGTATTGGGGTTGGGGTTGGCAGGGGGTGGGGGGGAGGGAAGGAGGTTGTATTTATTTTTATGTATTGCACTGTAATGGTTTTTTGAATGGGGAAAAGCGCTATTAGCCACCTTTGGCTAATAGCACTTTTACCCATTCCGGTGTGGTAGTGTTGGTAGAGGGGGTGGGTGAAGGTGGTAGTTGCCCCAGGATGGTGTTTAGGCCTTATGGGAGGGTAGCGTGAGGGGTTCACCCCTTCATTACCTTAGCAGTTGTAACCGCTAAGGTAATGAAGGGGTTAACTTCTACTGCCACTCTCCCGCAAGGCCTAAACACCCACCCCGGGGCAACTACAAGCTTCACCCACCCCATGTACCAACAACAAAGCAATGTCTGCTATTTAACCCCTTCCTTACCTTAGCGGTTAGCCGCTAAGGTCATGAAACTGGCTGTAATTTTATTTGTATTACATAGGATTGAATCCGGGGGTCTCCAGGACTGAAATAAATATGCGGGTCAGCTCCGGAGACCCCCGGATTCAACCCAATGCAGTACAAATAAAAGAAACTCCTTGATCTGCAAATCGCAATTCTAATTTCGCCACCCTTTGGATTGCGAGAAAAGAATGCAAGTTTTTATAGTACGATCTGCATATCAGAGTTTAGCGAATAGCAGATGCTGGAACAAAATGCTATCGAAGTTTTGTGAATAGCCACACACACAGTATCGCTGTAAAAGTGCATTTATAGTGCATTAATGCACTTATCGAAGTTTAGTGAATGAGCCCCATAGAGTCTTGTCACAATGATTAATACAATTTAAATTAAACAGAATGGTGTGAATTTTTATTTTATAAGTGGTATTAGTAAATATCCATTATTAATGTGGTATATTTTATAATAGCCAGACTGAAAATAGTAAATGTTTTTAACGTACAGTATATAATGAAAACTCTTATTGTTGATACATACAGTAGCAACTTAAACCACTTCTAGTTCTGCAATAATAACCACAAGAAAAGACGTTGTAGATTTAGACCAGGCACAACTTGGTATATGATTTTGTAGCAATTTCAACGCACATACAGTATACAATTTTTTTATACATACCATTTATATGTGTGCATCACACGTTTGCACAAATGCACCAGGCTAAAAATAATTTCTGGCGCTATTAGAAGAGGTTAGGCTTCTGCAGAATTTGACAATGTTCCTTAACCAAAAAAAGGTTCAACCCTGCTGTAGATAATACACACTGATAGAACATTCTTGACAAAACACAATAGAAATCTCTGCTACAGTTCATAATTTAGTAAACAAAGTGAGTACTGTATGGCATTTTTATGATAACTGTAGTCTACTGGTAATTAATTTCAATTAAAACTTTGTAAACTAGGACAAAAATTGATTTCTAATTGGTCTGTCAGAGATAATTACTGGCAGTAGAAAGGCTTAATGTAATTAGTGTTAATCCTGGAGAAGCCTTGTTATCAATGTAATTATGGAAAGTGCTAAAATATTATCAATAGCAACATCAATTAATTGGCTTTCAAAGTACTTGTATAAAAACCTATACAGCTTGAAAGAAATGCACTTACTTTACAGACTGACTTACAGTAAGTGTCTTGAAGTTGCAGTCTTACCATAATGTTTTTGGCAAGCTACGGTATACATTTTTTAAAATTTTATTTGTAAAGGTCTTCTCAGAACTCAGTAAAAACATATTGAATTATTAGGCAGCAAACCTATTATTTCATACTAGCTGTGCCCATAGGGTGACCAGATGTCCCTGTTTAGCCGGGACAGTCCCGTTTTTTTGCCCTCTGTCCTGGTGTCAAAATCTTCTTAAATGTCCCTGTTTTCTATCTAAATATCCCACGGCGCCGGCTGCACAGACGCCGAGCGCGCACTTGCCATCCATGCATGATCGGCGCCTGCCTGCTGCCCATTCACAACCAGCAAGTGATGATCGCGCACTTGACGGTAGCGCATGTGTGGTCGGCGCTCGCCATTTGCGCATGCGCAGTTGGTGCTTGCTATTCACGCATGCGCTTGCCATTCACACCTGCGCGGTCAGCATTCACACATACACGGTCAGCACTCGCCATTTGTGGACGCGTGGTCGGCGCTCGCCATTCGTGCATGCGCAACATTTGTCCCAGGAAAAATATGGTCACCCTATGTACCCGGCATAACATACGCCGGTCTAGCAGATCTTAAAGATTATAAATTAAACATTACTCTTTGTTTTCACCGCTCCCGGTAATGCCTCGCTGTCTCTTGTCCCCTCTTCCCCACCTTACACTCTCTCCCGTTTGCACCGTCTCCTCCCCTCTCTTTGCACTTCCTGCCTTACTGTGTCTGTTCTCCTCTGTGCACACTACACTCCCTCCTCTCCTACTCATCTCATCTGCCTCCTCCCCTCCTTGCTGTCTTTCTGTCTCCTCTCCCCTCCTTGCTGTCTCTCTTCCCCTCCTTGCTCTCTTTCTATTAGAAATGAGCAAAAAAGAAAAATCTCGATTTGGATCACCCTCGTAACGGCCGGTTCCTTTGGTCCACAGATTTCCGCGAATTAGTCTCAAAAAGGACTTTTTCGTCTTTTTCAGATTTTTATTTTTTTATCACCGACAATCAAATCCACGGATTCTGCAATCCGAAGATTTTACCAATCTGCGGATTTAGCAAATCACTGCTGGAGTCTAAGAATCCAATCTGCAGATTCTGCAATCCGAGGATTGGATTGGTAAAATTCACCAGCAGATTGTATCCAAATGGCGGGTTTGGATTAATCCAAACGAATTGAAACTGGAACAATCCACCGACAGGTTTTACACCACGGAACAGATTTTGTATGGAAATCTCGGGAAATTCCGCAAACAGGATTTTGTCAGTTTTACCCGTTACTACTCTCTGTCTCCTCCCCTCCATGTTTCTCTCCTTGAGTAGGCATTCCGGTTGTTGCTTGGCAACCCCGTAACAGCTGAACCTTTGCACGGAAACATACCTAAGCACACACACACCTATATATGTATATACTGTACATACATACATACAGGAAATGGCAGCCACAATTTACAACCACAAAAGTGTAAAAGAAAATGCAAATATACAACCACATAAATCAGATAAAAGTCACGAGTTGGAACTATTACAAGAGAACTGATTTTTACATATGGTCAAAAATAAATCTAGTAACAAAAATGATCGAGCACATTCACATTGGTGCAGATATGAAATCCCTGCAGTGATAAGGATATTAATCATTACGCTGGGAAGCCACTTCTCCGGGTAAGGGAGAGCTATAAACTCCATTTAAATGGAGCGGAGCTAAGCAAATAAGTTGGGGCTCAGAAGCTTTCCTGACCAGAAAAAAGTGTCTTCACAGCTACTGGTAATTACGTGAGGGCTGTAAAACAAAGGCACATAATGTGTCAGGCCTCTTCTCTGGGTCACATTAGGCTGCGTCCCCGCAACCTGCGCTGCACGCGCGTCGACGAGGCTGGCAGCGCGTGCAGCTGAGTCCCTCGGTCTGCAGTGAGCTGCAGGGGGAAAGACGGGGGGGGGCTTGACGGGGCAGGGACGGTGGCGTGGCCGTGACGTCACCCGACAGGTTCGCCCTCATTTGCTGAACCGCCGAAGGGGGGGCGTGGCCTAGCGCTCTGTCGCCCGTGGCCAGCTCAATTTTCAGGTATCCCTGAAAAACTCAGCGCGCGGCGGCCCCCACTCAAAGCTGGCCTGGTCCCATTGAGGGGCGGCCCTTGTCCCTGCAGCGTCCGCCACAGCGGGCGCTGCAGTAGCCAGTGGGGACCTGGCCTTAAAGATATAAACCTTCACGAACGTTCCTCCTCAAGATGACACAATCCAATGATTCACTGTCAGCGCAGCAGACCAGACACTACGACATCTTTTCAATAGTACAGGTACGTCTTTCATGTCCCGAGGAAGATTGTTGCATTTTGAACAGGAGGAAGATGTATTCATAGCATATTGAATAGAAGCCAGTTTGTTAGTGCCAATGTATGCATAGGCAGTGTGAGAAGAGGATAGAGGCAGTCTGGATCTGGTAACAAGGTAGCTTTAGAACTGTCTTAGTGCCTGAAATGGTCATATCCTTACTTTTTCTAACTGAGAGGAGTCTTTGTCTTCTGGCACAGAATTTACCAGAGAGGCTGTAATATACAGGACTAAGATTCCACACTAATCCCCAGTGGTTCTGCATCACAAACATCTCATCATGCCTACAGTATATTGGCTGATATATGATGGTGAGCTAAGAATACAGAACTTTTAAATATCCAAGAACCCCCAAAGTGCAAGACAGCAGAAATCCCATTATAGTAGTGCTGGCAGCTGTAGACATATATAAAGCACACACATACACATATTTGTACACAGATATGTCTCAACTTTATGACATTACATGAACGTCACATTGGCCGGCATTACAACGGCTCTTATGGCGTTCTGGGAGCATCGTACTATTGTTGCTAGTTTTCACGGGGGAGATCATGTCACTGCTCCACCTGAGCTGTGAACACGTTTGAAACGGAAGTGGGAAGACGCTCCACTTCCATTTTAGTCATGAGGGCCTGTCCCTGCCCATGTGATTGCTACAGAAGCTTCCGGAATCTTAAAATCGGCCACAATTCCCTCCATATTAGAACACATACCAGAAAACGTGCACAATATCCAGTATTATAGATGACAGAAGGCAAGCATTGTAATTCCGTATTCTGGTTAAAAAAAAAATCGATAAATTACATACGTGTGTGTGTGTGTGTTTTTTATAAAACAGTTAAGTACTATGAGAAAATAGTTGTAGCATTTTTGTTTTAAAAACAATTCTGAATTACATTTTTAATGTGTTATAATGTACAAGCCGTTTTTGTTTCTATAGCAACAATTTACAAAGTCATACCCCCTTCTCTTCTGAAACAGGATCTGGCACACCCCTTTTGTAGCCTTGCCCTCTCTCTAGCAGTGCAGAGCTCAATTGTATCTGGTGACTGCCTGGTCACATGATCTTCCCTACAGAACTTTGTCATATTAATATGCAAATGCATTCCACTGACTGCAGAATACTCCTCTGCAGCCATTTAGTGAACCCCCGAGCCGAATCTTTGCTGATTGATCACAGGAGAACAGATCGATCGGCAACTTAGCTAATTACTTATCATTGTGTGGATTGTATCGATGCACATATTAAAGGGGGTGAAAAAACATCAGGTTGAGCCTCTGCTTTAATGAGAATAGCGTACTTACAAATCATCGTCATCAGCATCATCATCATCATCACTAAATCAGCTCTTGCTGCTACACTTTGTTGCTCCTGCAGGAGATAATATTAATATACTGTAATCAGAATTGAGCAAAAGTACTTGCATTTTAATTAATCTTTATAGTGAAGGATAATTAATCTCTCCAGGGGATTTTTCAGCAAAGTGCAATAGCAATTATCAATTGTTAATGGAAATTCGAGTCAATGGCAGTTAATGATCAGTAAAGGCTTTCACACTTTACTAAATGAAACCATATATACTCTATTCCAGACTGAACTATAGTGATATACTGTATACAGTAGCTATAGTGCCCAGGCATTCTGATCTGATGATGATTGCTATTTATTTTTGGTGTTTTTTATTTTATTTAATTGATATGTATTTTTGGTGTTTTTTATTTTATTTAATTGCTATGTATTTTTGGTGTTTTTTATTTTATTTTATTACTACTGTATATATTTTTGTGGCTTGTTTTTTCAGGTTACCCATTCACTGCCTTAGGGCAAACCATGCCTATATCATATGGGCATGGTGTACCACTGTGCCAATCAATGGGTTTATTGGCATTTTTGTAATGACATTTAATGTATTTTATTCAGTGCTTGTTTTTTATTATTGGTACATTGCCCATTCATTGCCATAGTGGCAAACCATGGCCGTATTATGGGCCAATCAATGGGTAGCAGGTATTAGTATTTTCCTACCTCACGGTTTGAGACTTGTGGAAATGGTTTCAGATTCTTTCTGAATACCGTGATAACACAAAATAACAAACCGTTCGATGGGGTCATGCCACACCGTTCGAGATAGCAGCAATTTTATCGAAGCTACTAGAATAGGCCCCAATGTGTAATGCTCTCACCCGGGTGCTGTAAATGCCTAATCCATTCCTTTTGGTATTCATTACGCACTGCCCCCTTGCCAAGTTACCTACATGTATTAAGGAGTACAGTATGTGATTTTCTATGACTCCTCTGTAGCCTTGGTAGGACCTAATCAGGATACTTGAATTCAATTGTTCTGTCACTACAAGGAAATCTACTAATTCCTGCAGGTGACTCTCCGCTACCTTTTTGATTTGGTGGAAAAAGGCTATTCAGAAAAAAGTCTAAGGCTACGGTCCCGCAGGGCGGGGTGCCTGGCAGCTCTCGTTCCCAGCATCTGAGTGACCTGAAGGACTTCTGGCAACTCGCGAAGGCGTGGTGGGGGCGTGGCCATGATGTCACACAGCTGGTGCGCCCTCATTGGCTGAATCGCTGCCGTGACGGGGCCACCGCGCCAAAAGACAAATATCTTGACTTTTGAAAATGTGGTCATGCATCACGCTTCCTGTAGGCGCGCGCAGGTAGTTACTGGGGCTGGCCCCATAGAGGGCCATACTTTGTGTGCGCCACGCGCAGCCGGGATAAGGCCTTATAGCTAGTCAACATTCTGGGCTGAGAAAATCCTTTTTTTGTATACTTATCAGCAGAGCAAGCACAATATACAGCAGACTCCATCATTCAAACATATCCACCTTTTTAGAAAAGAATCCTGATGATTCAATCCTAGGTATTTCAGAAGATATTCACTTCCCATTTAATCTTACAGACAAACCACGTAGTGCAGTGTTTCCCAAAGTGTGCGCCGCGGCGCCCTGGTGCGCCGTTGCTTGGCTAGAGGGGCGCCGCGATCAGGGCCGCCAGCAGCGGGGAACAAGGGCTGCTAATTAATTTAAAAAAAAAAATAACCTCTGAAGCCGGCGCCGGGTCTCCCTGGCAGCGCCGGAAGTAAGAGAGAGGGAGGCCCGGCGCTGGAGG